>NC_073382.1:23059012-23359012 GCF_028641065.1 Leucoraja erinaceus | reverse complement strand
TGAGTATGTCATGCTCTTTGTTTTGTTTTTTTAATTTCAGATTTGAAAAAAAATCTGCTTTTAGCTTTTCAATTCAAGACTTGCATTTTTGGCATCACTCCACAGCACGTAGCATGAACTTTTTTTAATTTGTTAAAACATGACGTGTTTTATCATTGTATCCCAGGCAAAGAAATATTACATTTGAGGGCAGTCCAGTTCAAATTACACAGGGGCATTGCAACAAATTTGGAACCAACTGAGGCACGTCTTCACAGTTCACTTCACCTTCGACCTATACTTTACACTGAGAACACAATGCTCTGACAAAGGGTCTGTGATGCGTTAAGGCAGCAACTCTACCTCTGTGTCATTGTGTGCTCAAGTGGCGGGCAAAACATTCAGAGGGATATAACTTCCACTAACCACGTGGCAATCGTTGTTTTTGTTGATAATCAGCAATCCCCTCACTTATATAACTATAAATTGTTTAATATTTTCCAGGGATCCAGAATTACCCATATTATTGTGCAAGTACACTAATGATTAAAAAAAAAGAGCCAACATTTGACAGGATATGGTACCAAGAACTTTGTTATCTCACATGAATAATCAGTAAACCATGGAGTTACTCCATATCATCCCAAATAGATAACAGTCTCCACGTGTGACAACTACATGATTCAAGTCAAAATGATGAAATTATAGTGGAATTAGAAGGCTAATCCTTTACCCAGGTGAATTCATCAAAATCAATGAAAGTCATTGAACCATTGAATTCATCAAAATCAACAAATTACTACAGTACTACATAGTAGGGGGCGCTGCACTGGCGGCAGCCCGTCGGCAGTGTGTCCGTTTTTCCCCAACTTTTTTTTTTTTTTTAGTATGTTTACAAGTCTGTTTTTAATGTTTCCTTGTGTGTTATGTGTGGGGGGTGGTGTGGGGGGTTGAGTGGGAAACCGTTTCGACCGCCTCCTCCATGGAGAGACCCGGGGGGAAGAAGAAGCTTCCACCGCCGGCCCGCGGCCGTCTTCTACCGCGGGCGCGGTATGGACTTACAATCTCCCCTGGAGGGGAGCTTCGACCGCCGGCCCTGCAGACTGCGGTGCTTCTGGCTGCGGCACCGCAGGTACTTTAAAACTTTGACCGCCGGCCTGCGGCCTACACCAGCCTGAAGCCGCGGTCTCTGGTTGGGAAGAGCCGATCCTGGACTCACCTTGACTTTGACTTTGTCCCTTACCATCTGGACGCCCGCAGCAATGGCTGTGGAGGGTGGAGGTCCCGACCACGGGGGAAAATGGAGGAGGACAGTGTTCTTGCATGGGATTTCCCTTTCCTTTTATTTTTGGGTGTTAACCCTATTGTCAGAAACTTCAGCCAGGAGAAATATCCTTCCCCTATCTACTTTTGTGAACCCTGTAAGAATTTTGAATGGTAAAATAAGGTCACCTCTCATTCTATTTAAACTCTAAGGGATGGAGAGCTAACTGGTCAATCTTTCATAGAAACATAGAAAATAGGTACAGGAGTAGGCCATTCGGCCCTTGGAGCATGCACCGCCATTCAATATGATCATGGCTGATCATCCAACTCAGTATCCCACATCTGCCTTCTCTCCATACCCCTTGATCCCTTTAGCCACAAGGGCCACATCCTTATATGACAGGCCTGACATCCCTGGAGCAAGTCTGGAATGTAAAGGAATGTCTTCAATTCTGACCCAACTTCCTTCAGACACAGGGATCAACCAAACAGGCTCGGCAATCTTGAGGAAGACTGAGAGTCGGCCACATTTAATGGATCCAGAGGCCTGACAAGCACACCGACATGCCTTTTAACACCACAATGGCTGCCAAAGGCTATGAAAGGATTTTAAACCAATTATAATTGTTTTTAAAGACTACCATTAAAAATGGGCCAAAATATTTTAAATTGAAAATCCAATTGTTTTTTAAATGCCACGATTCCCACCCGAATTGCCACTTGTCCATTTCCCTTTACAGATGCTGCCTGGAGTAGTTTCAACAACAAAAAAAAATCACGATTGCTCATGCAATTGTGCGTTTAAAAATGAATTGCTCATGTTAATTAAATTGCAGGTTTGAAGATTCGAATTTATATACAACAGATAATCTTTGTAGTAATTTGCATCGCCTTATTTTCAATGATTTTGTTGTGCTATTGAGTTGTGTAAAGTATTACTATTCTAATTTTGCTCAGTCTTGTATTTCCCGAGGGTTTTTTTTGTTTCTCCTGGTCCCACGATGAAAGGGAAATAAGTTTATTAGCTTCTCATTGGCACCTTCTGCAGTAAAAACATGACAAAATTGAAATAGGCTAGCTGCCTATGCCTTGCAGTGAGACAGGTTTCCAGGGCAATTTTAAAATGCACACTTATGGAATAGGTTTACCAGACATCCAGAGAGCTTTGGTCAGCACAGGGGAAAATTACAGATTTGTCTTTTAACTCTACATGGGCAAAGAAATGGCAGAATGGAGTTTAATCTGAGCAAGTGTAAGGTATTGCGCTTTGGAAGTCAAATGCATGGGGAAGCATACAATTAATCATATGATCCTTAACAGCATTGAGGCACAGAGCTGGGGTCCAAGTCCATAACTCCCTAAAAGTAGTAATACAAGTAGAAAGAGCGGTAATGGCAGCATACAGTATGCTTATTTTCATAGGTCAGAGTATAAGAGTCAGGAAGTTATGATGCAGATTAAGAGGACACATTTTGACTATTGTGAAGTTGTGCTCGTCCCATTACAGGCAGGATGTAGAGGCTTTGGAAAGGATGCGGAGGAGGTTTACCAGAATGATGCCTGGATTACGGGGCATTAGCTACAGGGAGAGGTAGGACAGACTTAAATTGTTTTCTCTGGAATGCCAGAGGTTGCAATGAGACCTGAATGAAGTATATAAAATTATGAGAGGCATAGATAGAGTAGCCAGGATGGAAAAATACAAATACTCGAGGGCATAGTATTAAGGGAAGAGGGGCAAAGTTTGAGAGGTGCGGGGCAGCTTTTATACACAGTGCCTGGAATGCGCTACCAGGAGTGGTGGTTGAGGCAAATACGATGGCACATTTAAGAGACTTTGGATAGGCATATGGGATATGCAGGGAATGGAGGGATATGGATTATGCGCAAGTATATTTCCACTAGTGGGTGAGTCTAAAACCAAAGGGCACAGCCTCTGAATAAAAGGACATACCTTTAGAGTGGAGATGGGGAGGAATCTTAGTCAGGGGATGACGAGTGGAATTAATTGCCACAGATGACTGTGGAAATCAAGTCATTGGGTATTAAGGCAGAGATTGACAGATTCCTGATTAGTACGGGTAACATAGATTATCGGGAGAAGTCATGAGAGTTAGATTTGGCTCTTAGGGCTAAGGGAATCACTGATATGGGGAAAAAGCCGGATCGAGGTAGTGATTTTGGATAATCAGCCATGATCATATTAAGTGGTGGTTCGAAGGGCCGAATGGCCTACTCCTGCACCTATTTTCTATGTTTCTGTTAATGGGGTTGAGAGGGACAGATAGATCAGCCGCGATTGAATTGCGGAATAGACTCTGTGGGCCTAATTCTGCTCCCATGACTTATCAATTTTGTAACAGACAATCTTGGCGTCATGTTTGGCACAGACATTGTGGGCTGAAAGGCCTGTTCTTGTGCCGTACTGCTCTATGTTGAAACATAGAATGACATGGACAAGACCCTGGTGTTGCAAACATTAATCACTATGAAAAATGACATGAATTAACAACAGTCTACACCAAATACTGAAAGATAAATGCACTATTCCAACTATTTGCTTACTGGCAAGTTATTTTTAAAACGCCACATAAGACTACAGCTTTTCTGCAGAAGCAATAGATGGAATGCCAGAACGAGACACTGAATTGCTTTCTTAAAATTACTGCATGCAATTATCATAAAACCCGTTCAAAAATGTTCCAGGTATCATATTTCCAAAGGTTTTGATGTTTCAAGCCAAATATTTACAACACTGTCTTTGGTCACAGGTTGCAAACTGATCCTTCTGGGCAACTTCAATGTCAGAGTAAAAAGAGGAGCGATCTACTGGCAAGTTCTCGTCACCAAGGAGTGGGGAAAGCTAACTACAACAAAATCTATCTCCTCCAAGAGAAATTATCATCTTGTCATGACCAGCACTGATGTGCCAGAGAGACAAACACAAGACGTGGCAATATCCCGGATCCACACTCCAACACCCATCAGATTCCATCGCCATCTGACTGAAGGACTGCAAGAACATCCTCCTCACCTGCACCTCTACTGATGGCAATGCCTGACAAACTGACCACTGCCTGTAGCAGCCTGGCTCAAAACAGACATGGCATCAAAGAAAATAATGCTGCAAGAAAATTAATGTTGGGTGTCCAAAGACCTACAAAGATGGCTCTTCGCGCACAACCAACAGGAACAATGAGTGTCCAGCAATGAGTGTCGCGCACATCAAACAGGAGCAATGAGTAACTGGGCTATTCCAAAGCATCTGCGAAGAGACTCTTGGCTTCTTTCTCAGAAAATATCCGTGCTTGGCAACAAACACCAGAAGTTCAAGAAGGTAGGTGCAAGACATTCTTGAATTGGAAGTCACTCCAAAACCTCAGTAGAACAGGAAAAAGCTCTGCATGGCCCCAAAAGCTGGAGTCCAATATAAAACCAGTAATCCAAAGAACAGATCGAGAAAGACAATTTGTTAGATGCACTAGATATGAATGGGAACAATGAAATTCTTCCATGTTGCCGCTTCAAGGGCACTTTAAATGCAATATCAAAAATAAATATGTAGTGCATTATCAGTTATTCCAAGTAAACTAGATCTCAATAACACAAAAACAAAGTAGAGCAGCCATTGTAGTACAAAGTCTGTAGCAGTTCGGAGGGGTTGTGGTTAGGATTGTGTAAAGCGAGACAGCAGGTCCAAAAACTGATTATTATCCAAAACATAACATCAAAGCTATTCGAAGTCCAAACATTTCCAGCTCCAAAATATGTGAAGATACAATAGATTGTAGATGCTGAAATCTGGTGCAAAAATAAGCTGCTGGATAAACTCAGCAGCTCAGGCAATATTTGCAGAGACAACAGAAAGGGCGATGTTTTGGGTCAAGACTCTACATTAGGATGCTGATGTGTGATATATATCCTTTTCTGACCTCACAGAAGCCACCATTTGTCCACCATTTGAGAGGAACCAGGACATCTTCCTCAAAGTTGACTTCCAGCAGTAATTTATCACCATCTTACATATGTGGCATGATGACTTGCTTCCACAACAGACACGATCTCAGTGGAGAAGTGGTGTCAAGCAAGACTGCATCATTGCCCAACTTCAACTGTTCTTGCTACAATTCAAAGGTCACAGCTGGAGTGGAGCAAGTCCTCAGGACAAGTTGAAAACTGTTCGATCTATGTCATCTCCACCCCAGAACTAGTCAACCTGACTTTAATCACAGAGCTACAGAATGCAGATAATCTTGCGAGTGGCCACATTTAAAAGCCAAGCTCGAAGCCAGTGTTCATTGAAAGACACCAGAGAATGGGCTTTATGCTTAACATCTGCCAGCATGCCCCCATCACACAACTCTACCCACAATAAGAAATGTCATTGACAAAACTGAAAAACAATCCACTTTCCATACCTCAGAGCTTTTGGTGCACTAGCATACTCTTTGTTTGGCTGTGGGGAAAAATATGGAGATCCTAGCCAGGCACAAAGCTTATGGTCTATTTGACAACAGTCCTGCCCTCTTGTGTACCTTTGAGGAGAGAGATATCAGCTGCATTGTCCCCACAAAATTCTTCAAATATATCATGGAGTCATACAGCATGGAAACGGGCCCATTGGCACAAATTGCCCACACCAGCCAACATGTCCTAGTTACACTAGTCTACCTGCCTGCATTTGGTCCATATCCCTCCAAACCTGTCCTATTCATGTACTTCTATAACTGTTTCTTAAAGGTTGGGATTTTAATTTCAAGATTTCCTGTAACTTGTGTGTTATGGCTGTTGGCAGACCAATTTTCCTCCGGGGATGAATAAAGTTCTATTGTATCATATCATATTGGATAGTCTCACCCTCAACTACATCCTCTGGCAGCTTGTTCTATACATCCACCACCCTTTGTGTGAAAAATATACCGTTCAGATTTCTATTACATGTTTTTCCTCTTTACCGTAGACCTATAAAAAAAACTCAGTGAGCAAGGAACCAGTATTCCCAACTTCTCCCAGATCAAACCCTCAGTATCAATCACAGTGTCAACTTTAATGTCTAGCCACATAGTTGACATAGCCAACAGCAGACTCAGATATAAACACACTACTCTGAGCTCTGTCATGTTACGGGATTATTACGTGGACAGTGCTAAATATTCTCAGCAACCTTGAAATCTTCACAGAAGGATGGCCAGATCCAGAGCTGCTCAAAGGTGGCACCGCAATACAGTTGTTGCCTTGCAGTGCTTGCAGCACTGGAGACCCGGGTTTGATCCAGACTACGAGTGCTGTCTTTATGGAGCTTGTACATTCTTCCTGTGACCACCGTGGTTTTTCTCAGAGACCTTCGGTTTCCACCCACACTCCAAAGACATACAGGTTTGTAGGTTAATTGGCTTGGTTTAAATGTAAATTGTCCCTAGTGTGTGCAGGATAGTGTTAATGTGCAGGGATCGCTGGTCTGTGCGGACTCTGTGGGCCGAAGGGCCTGTTTCCGTGCTGTATCTCTAAAACTAAAAACTAAAGTGCAGGAGCTTTCAATGTATTACTGACAACACAAGGCCCTTCATTAAGAGCATAGTATAAACAGCAAAGGATGCGAGGATCATAAACTACCTAGCCACCCTTTCCGGCACCTCCCACACTATCGGTATCACCAGGTCTCAGTGGTCTGAGGCGACTACAGTGGAGCACAATCATCCTCAACCCCGAGGCATTGCCCAAGCAGTTGCAGATGATCAAATTCCAGCGCCACCCTACAAAAAAGCAATTTTACCTGAAATTAAACTAACTTTCAAGTCTTACCACACAATGTGTGCGTTAGTTCTATCACCCGGGCATCTACTATCCCCAAGGAAAGCCTCTGAAGCTTTTAAAAAAAACTTTGACATAACAATTACCTGATCATTATCCAGATGAGGCCAAGCGCTCCTTTAAAAGGTATAACTTGTAATTTGGCAATCCCTGTATTAAGACCATGCTTAAAGACTTTTTGGGATAAAAAACAATGGCATGCAGACTGTCTAGACTGCCAGCAACTGTGTTCATGCCCTTCTGACAACACAATGAATAACAAAAGAATAAAACATGTGGTGCATTTCCGGTGATATCAAGCCTCATCTATGTTGTGGAATGAATCGCTAGTCACACACACCTTGAAAAATATTATGCAATACTTACCGTAATTACTACTAAACATGCTTGTGCCTGGAAACAATGAGAATTTTATTTCCAATCCGCACATGTATATTTTTAATTTTGGTATTTGCAATGTGTAAAACATTACTTGAATATGGAGCAGCACATTGATAGAGTTGCCGCCTTACAGGCCAGAAGCCCGGGTTCAATCCTGGGTGCTGCCTGTAAGGAGTTTGTACGTTCTCCCTGTTCTCGAGGTGCTCCGGTATCCTCCCACAGTCTAAATATGTGTGAGATTGCAGTTTAATTGGATTCTATAGATTGCCCTTTGTTAATAAGAGTATATCATCCAACACATTTTTCTCATTTCCACAAATCAAATGAATGCGTTTAAAATTCCAATATGGCTCTCTAAAAATTGCACAACAGTGAATTATACGCACTGCATCTTTCTTATCAAGATTTAAAAGGGGAAGTTTAAAAAAAAAGTAATAGAAAGCTGAGGGGCTGTGCAGTGGGTAGGGGAAGCCTATCTGAAACCTATCTGCAACAGTGAAGCATGATACCAAAACACACGCATGGCAAAAAACTTGTCTTGATGCCCAATGTTATACAATTGAAAACAGATTCTTCCTGGCATGGAACACATTCAGCATATTCACTTCATTCCAAATATTGAACCGCACACTACTTGGTATCAGTGAACTTTATCTCCTGGATATACAACTACCCGGCGGATCGACCAGTTTGTTAAGCTGGGGGACTGTCTCTCTGGCACAGTGGTGTGCAATGTTGGAGCCCCACAGGGAACGGTTCTGGCCCCGTTCCTCTTCACCCTGTATACTGCAGACGTACAAGTCTGACACATGCCATGTACAGAAATATTTAGATGACACAGCGATTGTGACACGTGTAAGGAACGGGCATGAGGAGGAATACAGGAACTTGACCAGTGCCTTCTGTGCCTGGAGTAAACAGAACCATCTCATCCTGAATACAACTAAGACTAACGAGATGGTGGTTAACTTCGGCAGGTCCAAGCTCCCCCTTCAGCCGGTCAACGCTGCTGGGGCTGACATCGAGGTGGTGCAGACATATAAATACCTTGGAGTGCACCTGGATAACAAACTGGACTGGTCTGTCAACTCTGACGCCCTCTACAAAAAAGGCCAGAGCAGACTCTTTTTTCCTCAAGGCTCAAATCCTTCAATGTGCATTATGATATGCTGCACATGTTTTACAACACTGTGGTTGCAAGTGTTATTTTCTATGCTGTTGTCTGCTGGGGCAACAGCATTAGTGCAAAAAACAACAAGAAGCTGGACAAACTGGTTAAATGAGCTAGCTCAGTGCTGGAGGGGAGAGTGGACTCTGGGATGGATGTGCTTGAGAGGCGTATGAGGCGCAAGGTGCAGGTCACCCTGAAAAACCCCAGGCATCCCCTCCATGTAATTCTGGAGAGTCAAAAGAGCACTCGGAACAACAACCGGCTCCTCTCCCTGCGCTGTAGAACGGAGCGGTTCAGAAGATCCTTCACCCCTGCAGCCATTAGATTTTACAATTAGGACCGCTAGGCTGTAGGGGGATGCATTTTAGCATTTTTCTAATTTTTAACTGTTAATTATTGGTCTTTAAGTATTTATTGCTCTCAGGTAGTGTCCACATTGTATTTTATGTATTTTTCTGTCTGCGTTCGTTTTGAATGTGTGGGTTTGTTGGTTGGGGGCTTTTCGACATCTGAATTTCCCCGAGGGGATCAATAAAGTATCTATTTATTTATTTATTTATTTATTTATTATTATTATTATTATTAAAACTTGCTATTATGTTGCAATTTCCACACTAGGTTATACAGGGGAAGCTGGGATCCTGTTGTCTGAGAGATGACCATTGTCAGACACACCAAATAGCATGCAACAGTGGGGATGCGGGGAGCACAGTGGAGCTCCCACCCTCACATTGGCCCAACAGGCCCGCACATCCAATTATTCAGGGTCTATTTGGGACCCATGTTGCTGCCAACTGCACTCCAAAGACAGATCTGTGATTTCACCGCCAGAGACCCGGGTTCAATCCCGACTACGGGTGCTGTCTGTACGGAGTTCTCCCCGTGAACTGCATGGGTTTTCTCCGAGGTCTTCGGTTTACTCCCACACTCCAAAGACGTACAGGTTTGCAGGTTAATTGGCTTGGTAAATAAAAAAATTGTCCGTATAGGTGTAGGATACTGTTAATGTGCGATGGTCGGCACGGACCTGGTGGGCCAAAGGGCCTGTTTTCGCGCTGTATCTCTAAACATCTAAAACAAACATCTAAACAAGGCTGTTTAAGAAGGAACTGCAGATGCTGGAGAATCGAAGGTACACAAAAAAGCTGGAGAAACTCAGCGGGTGCAGCAGCATCTATGGAGCGAAGGAAATAGGCAACGTTTCGGGCCGAAACCCTTCTTCAGACTTCAGACTCCATAGATGCTGCTGCACCCGCTGAGTTTCTCCTAAACATCTAAAACAAACATCTAAACAAGGCTTCTCCCACCCCCAGAGCACTGTGCTCCAATGCCTTGGGCCCTAGCTGTAGCAGAAGAATTTAGTTGGCCAACAGTCGCAAGTCAATTGCACCTTGTTTCAGTCATTCTAAGTGGTAATTTTTGAGATAGTAATTTTTCTCTCTGGACTCATATAGGCCTCCAAGCACTGGTTACTTTCAGTATTTTATTGAAATAAATCCAATGTCCATCCGGCAACCTTGCAGGCCTTGTGCCAAAGTTTTCTACAAAAGAGAAATCTCGCAGAACAGATAAGTTCAAAAATAAGAACAACAGTTAAGTTAATCATTCTTGATCTGGATCTTGACGACAGATCATAAAAAGTGAACAAAGCCAAATTGCAACAAATTTCTCCATGCCAGTACATGCAATTGTACAAGTGCTGCAAGTAAAGACAGTTGCACAAAAATCAAATTTTTCTGAGACTTGCTCATCGGTTGACTGTATGTGCATATGTTTACCAGTCAACCTATCATTCTTTGCTCCAACACACAAACTTTCAGTGTATGTGTTTAGGACTGCACCAAAAGACTGGGCTGCACAATTGATAAATATCCACTTTACCTGAAATTACATGTTTATCTGCCAAGGTAAATTACTTTGCCACACATTGTACTTCAAAGCAACAGTATTGGATTTTATCAATAGTTGGCTGTGTTTCCCAATTGCTTATGCAACATGTCACGTTGATCTGTCCACTTAAATTCACCAAGTCTGAAACCATACGTAAACTCGAAACTATGTGGAAACAGGAAAACTAAAATATAAAATTTAAATTTCAGGCTTAAAGGTTTCACTATTTCACAAACAATAATATTTGCAACCCGAGTTTTGCTCGGAGTTCAACAGCTAACCAGTGAACCAAAGCAACTAATTTAAATAGTTTTCTGTTCTAATCATATTCAATTGCATAAGAAAATAGAACTAGGAGTTGGGAACTCAGATACGATTGAATAGCGGAGTAGACCCGATGGGCTGAATGGCCTACTTCTGCTCCAACCTCAGTTTAATGGTCTAAATATTTGGTTGATGGTCAGTTACACTTGGTGGGCCAAAGAGCCAGTTTCTGTGCAATATGACTTAATTTTTTGTAATGGTTCACAGAACAACATGACCCATGACAAATAAATTGATTCTTGTTTGAAATCACGTCCCTCTGCATAGAGCATTTGACCTACCTAATCAAGAATCTATCAATCTCTTCCTTAAATATACCCAATGTCTTGGCCACAACAGCTGTCTGTGGCAGTGAATTCCACAGATTTTCCAACCTCTGGCTAAAGACATTTCCCCTCATCTCAAATTTAAAGCATTTTATTCTGAGGCCATGCCCTCTGGTTCTAGACACTCACAATAATAAGTTCATAACTTCAAACGTAATAGGAGCAGAATCAGAACATTCAGCCCATCATGTCTACTCCACTATTCAATCATGGCTGATCCATCTTTCCCTCTCAGTCCCATTCTCCTGCCTTCTCCCCATAACCATAACACCCGTACTAATCAAGAATCTATCTATCTCCGGCTTTAAAATATAATGGAAACATCCTTCGCACGTCCACTTTATCTTGGCCTTTTATTATACGGTAAGTTTCAATGAGATCCCCCCACAGATCCTACTCCTTTTGCTGCAACCTTAAACAATTCCAACATTTTCTGTTTCGGTTTCAGATTTCTAATATCTCTAGATTTTTGCTTTTAGTTTCAAATCCCTAACTTGTGGTTACAAGAAAAGATTTTCACTCGTCATTACTTCTGTTGAGATTGTTGCTCCATTTAATCCATATGTATATTTGTAGCAACATATCTTAGAGCTCCGCTCGGTTCCTCGAACCTCCGCTCGGTTCGCAATAATCAACCTGATCTCCCGGTGGCCGAGCACTTCAACTCCCCCTCCCATTCAGAATCAGACTTTTCTGTCCTAGGCCTCCTCCATGGCCAGAGTGAGGCACACCGTAAATTGGAGGAGCAACACCTCATATTTCGCTTGGGCAGTTTACACTCCAGCGGTATGAACATTGACCTCCAATTTCACATAGGCCCTGCTTTCTCCTCCTCTTCTCAGCTCTCCTTCAGCCCATTGTTTTCACATCTTCCTTTCTTATTCCCCCCCCCCCAAGTCTAAAGAAGGGTCTCAACCCGAAACGTTACCCATTTCCTTTGCTCCATAGATGCTGCTTCACCCGCTGATAAATGTAAATGGTTATAGATACAGGACAACTCGAGGAAGAACATCCATAACCATAGCTGTGTTGATTTGTACTCAAGATTATATTGGTAAGATCTGAATTTGCAAATAAGAGTTCAATTACAGCTTCAAATAGAGTAGGAGTTTCATATTCTGCTCGAGCTGAAACAACTATTCAGAATTAAGCAAGAAGCAAGAGCTCGCCATCTACTCTTAAAAAACTGTGTGAGAATAAGAATTATATGAACTAGTCCATGGGTTTATGCTGAATCTTTCAGGAAGTCCCTCATCTTCAACAGTTTCCAAGCACCACCTGTACTTGCGAAATAAAGTATTAACAGCTCAAACACACTTCTTATGAATCATTAGGTGCTATTTGTGCTCCCTAAATATTAATATTTCTGCATTGCAAGATATTAATTCTTGTTTAATAAACATGAAGACACAGTAAAAAGTAATTGAATTATACTGCTAGTTGAACTGTTAGACCAGATTCTCTTGTCCTTTTCTTAATGCAGTTTCTTCATTACCTTCACAAGCATAATGTTCTTCCCCAAATCAACACAACAAAATCAGTAATGATATAAATGGCACAACCACAACTTTAAAGATTTCTTCTTACTGTAATCATACTGGATTTCACCAGCAAGAGACATGGTTAGTTCGAAAACAATGTGAAATGAGTCCCAACAATTATAAACTGGTTTAACTGGACCAAAGCAACGCATTTAGAATACTATGTTTGAATTTCCTACATCGCAATGTATGTCCTAGATCTATACTATTACATCACGCCAAACAAATCAAAATAGCATGCTTAAACATCAAATCCTCTATTTAAAATACAAATCACATTTCTTAAAAAAAAAATACTTACCAGTGTGAGTTCTCAGGTGTGCTTTTAAATGAGAACTTTTGGTGTACACTTTGGAGCAACCTTTAAACAAAGCAGAGTATCAGATGGTTAAACATATGTTTGACCTAAAAAACTGGATAGCACATTTTAAAATACCAGCAAATCATTTTGATCATCACTTTATAAATATGTCATTGTCATCCTTCAGCACGTAGTTTTAAGTTCTCAACAATGTTTACTCAAATGCCGCAAGTCAATACAGCTTACAACTCTGCATAGATTCAGATATTGTACTTTACACTGGCTAAATATCACATCATACCATCACAACCAGGTATAGTTTCAAGGCAACAAGCTTTGCAGTGTTCTGAGAAATCCTAACATAAAGTGGGAGGGAAAAAAGTATTTATTTGCTAATGCAGGTACAAAGAACAAAATAACTTGAATTATTTGCAATTACAAAAAAGTTAATGACAGGAAACAAGGTGATTGTCAAAACAAGATATCTGGTTTAATAATTTCCTTCAGAGATTGCCACCAGCCCCAACAATATAAATCCTTAAATTCCCCCTGAAATGATCAAACAAACCATGATTAAATACAATGGCTGCCTCGCCAACAGTCTGCGTCCCTTCCTTCTATGTTGTTTCTTTAGTAGGTGTTAAATGAATAGAAATAAATGTTTTGTGTTCTTTAGCTTGTTTTATGTGGGGGGCAGTGGGGGGTTGGGGAAACTTTTTTTTAATCTCTTACCTCGACGGAGATGCCATTTTTTTCCGTATAGTATCTCCATCTGCACTGCGGCCTAACATCGAGGAGTTGGCGGCCTCTGCTGAGGGTCGACCAGGAGCTCCGGGGATCGACCTCTGAGCAACAACCTCCGGAGCCTGCGGACTTTAACATCGTGGAGCTCACAGTCTCTGGTTAGAGACAGACTTCGGGAGCTCCAAGCCGCAGGAGCTTTGACCGCCCCGACGCGGGAGCTTCAATCGCCTCGTCGCAGGAACTTTGACTGCCGGCTACGGGAGCTCCGATTGCCCTGACTGCAGATAGTTCAACTGCCCCGACCGCGGGGGGGAATTAGACTTTATTACATTTCATCACAGTGAGGAATGTGGATCCCGCTGTGGTGAATGTTTATGTTAACTTTATGTGGTTGTGTGTCTTGTTGCCTTTAAGTATGGCTGTATGGTAATACGAATATCACTGTACCTCAATTGGTACACGTGACAAAAAAAGACCTTTGAAACCCTTTGCATCATTAAAAAAATTATAAATGCAAAAAGAGAATTGGTACATGCAGTTAAAAACTACTGACTAAAATTCTACGGTGCACTTAATTGCAGTATGATTGGCAAACAGGAAGCAAAGAGTAGGAGTAAACGGGTCCTTTTCACAATGGCAGGCAGTGACTAGTGGGGTACCGCAAGGCTCAGTGCTGGGATCCCAACTATTTACAATATATATTAATGATCTGGATGAGGGAATTGAAGGCAATATCTCCAAGTTTGCGGATGACACTAAGCTGGGGGGCAGTGTTAGCTGTGAGGAGGATGCTAGGAGACTGCAAGGTGACTTGGATAGGCTGGGTGAGTGGGCAAATGTTTGGCAGATGCAGTATAATGTGGATAAATGTGAGGTTATCCATTTTGGTGGCAAAAACAGGAAAGCAGACTATTATCTAAATTGTGGCCGACTAGGAAAAGGGGAGATGCAGCGAGAACTGGGTGTCATGGTACACCAGTCATTGAAAGTAGGCATGCAGGTGCAGCAGGCAGTGAAGAAAGCAAATGGTATGTTAGCTTTCATAGCAAAAGGATTTGAGTATAGGAGCAGGGAGGTTCTACTGCAGTTGTGCAAGGTCTTGGTGAGACCACACCTGGAGTATTGCGTACAGTTTTGGTCTCCAAATCTGAGGAAGGACATTATTGCCATAGAGGGAGTGCAGAGACGGTTCACCAGACTGATTCCTGGGATGTCAGGACTGTCTTATGAAGAAAGACTGGATAGACTTGGTTTATACACTCTAGAATTTAGAAGATTGAGCGGGGATCTTATAGAAACTTACAAAATTCTTAAGGGGTTGGACAGGCTAGATGCAGGAAGATTGCTCCCAATGTTAGGGAAGTCCAGGACAAGGTGTCACAGCTTAAGGATAAGGGAGAAATCCTTTAAAACCGAGATGAGAACTTTTTTCACACACAGAGAGTGGTGAATCTCTGGAATTCTCTGCCACAGAGGGTAATCGAGGCCAGTTCATTGGCTATATTTAAGAGGGAGTTAGATGTGGCCCTTGTGGCTAAGGGGATCAGAAGGTATGGAGAGACGGCAGGTACGGGATACTGAGTTGGACGATCAGCCATGATCATATTGAATGGCGGTGCAGGCTCGAAGGGCCGAATGGCCGACTCCTGCACCTAATTTGTATGTTTCTATGTTTCTATGATGGGATGGCAACACTGTGAATGTGCATCTTTCAGAAGGGATATGGTCTCAGGATTTTGCAAAACATCTCATGGCACTACTTCAAAACAAAATAGTAAAGTTATACCAATCCTCATCTTTCAACCATCATGGCAAAATTTGATAATAGCAACTGTTATATGAAAGACCCCACATTTTCTACATTACAGCCTTAATAGTATTTCACTGGCTGGAGATGGTCTGGATCATTTATTCGTCAAATGATCATCAAATAATTAAGTCCCAAAACTGGTGTAATTGATTTATGGACCTGGCTTGTTTGGGAAAACAAAGAAAATTGGCTACAGCTATTTTTTTCGTAAGCTGCAAAACAATTAATTGATTACTTAGGTGGATATTTTAATATATAAATTGGCTGCAGTTTCAAAAGTAGTTTAATTAAACGTGAATTATTGTAATGCAGATAATCACTTGACCTTTGCATTGTGAGAAGAATCCTGCAACAATCCCAATTTGAAACTATTAGGTTCCAAATGCAATCAGTCAGTGTGCAAAATAACATGAGCATACATCACAGGTCACACTGTGGCTCAATAGGTATAGAGCACAGGACTGGTTTGTTTCTAGTGTTCAACGGCTGATTGTAGACAAAGACAACATGTACCTATTAATCTTCCGTGTTGCAAGATTAACATTAGAAAATTATTGTAATGATGGCTGAAAGCAACTTAAATTGCCATAAACTTTTACTTATCTTGCTCAGATTTATTTGATCGTATTTCACATGAAATATTAAATAGAAACCATTTGCCTATAGAATCAGATTTCAATCTCAAGTGACAGCAATCTTTTGAATCTTACCACAATGCATGGTCAAGTGATTATTTAGATTACAATCAAATCACTAAATCAACTTATCTAGAAAGCTACAACCAATGTAATGAAATCTCCACCTGAAGGAGCTGATCCCGCATAGTTCCAATGACCCAGAATCAATGTTGACTGATGCCACTCTTTGCATGGAGTGTGCAGGTTCTCCCCCATGGGTTTCCCCTGTATGCTCTAATTTGCTGCCACATTCCACCAATGTACAAATTGCTTGGTTAATGGTCTCGAGTATAAGGAAAGTGGTAGAATCTGGAGGATTTGATGGAAATGTAGTTAGATTAAAACAGGATTAGTGTAAATAGGTGCCCGAGGGTCAGTGTAGATTCAGAGGGTATCCATGCTGTACACCTTCAACTGCAGACATTCTACGGCACCCAGCTTGAGAGAAATATAGTATTTTCCTGCTTTACCTCAACAGCTAGACAAGCCAGCCACACAAGAGAAATTAATTATAGTAGGTAGTAATAGCTGGTACTATTAAGGAAAATCAGGAGTGTAAATAGAAGACACGAGATAGCTGATAAAGTAAGACACAGATAGAATAAGAGCAGACAAAGTAAGAGACTCCAAAGAGATGATACAAGTGTATTAATGACAACAACAAAAAAAACTTGGGAGAGAATAGAGCTCCTTAAAAGTCAACAAGTTTCAATGTCTGGAGGCACAGAGATGGGGAAGGTGTGCAATGTAAATGTCTCCACTGTATTTACCATGGAGAAAGACATGGAAACTAGGAACCAGGAGGAAGGTAATAGTGATGTGTTGAAGAGAGTCCACATGACAGAAGAGATGGCACAGCTGGTCTTAAAACACATTAAGGTAAATAAATCCCCAGGACCTGGTCAAGTAAATCCTACGGCATTGTGGAAGCTAGGGAGTAAATTATAGCCTCTCAATGTGCCAAATATGATGCCAAGTTAAACTAATCATTCCGTCTGCACTTCGAAAATAGGCATAGGAGTAGGCCATTCGGCTCTTCGACCCAGCACCATCATTCAATATGATCAGGGCTGATCATCCAAAATCAGTACCCCGTTCTTGCTTTCTCCTCATATCCCTTGATTCCGTTAGCCCTAAGAGCAATATCTAACTATCTCATGAATGCATACAGTGATTTGTACTCCACTGCCTTCTATGGCAGAGAATTCTCAATAATATAAATGATCTATATCCCTCTATTCCCTGCATTTTCGTGTACTATTCTAAAAGCCTCGTAAATGTAACCCTCTCGTATTTTACATTTCCACCATAGGCAAAATATTCTGACCGTCGACCCTACCTATTCTCCTCATCATTTTATAAACCTCTATCAGGCCTCCCCTCACCTTCCTGGATGCTTGTCTGTGGTTTAACTTACCTGACTGCATAGTATTTACCTATTCATTTTTGCATCACCTGGCATCAAGGTGATGCTTCTCTGAGCACTGAGAAAAATCAATCATCCCTTCACCAAAACACTGTCGTCAAAACATTCATGACAAAATTGCCAATTGGAAAAAGTAATGCAAGCTGCACTGACAACAATAGCAAACTCTAGCAAATCCCATCCCAACCATGTGTCAAAGTCACACAGCCACCAAATTCACTCTGTTCATTAAACATCATTTCACACTAATCTACACCAATCCTCTTCTTCACCACGCCCACACCTTCTCCTTTCCGTTCAAATCAACTACACCCAAATTCCACTAAGCAGCTTCACACTCAGGTCAATTTCCAGTGGCTAAATAACCTACATGTCTCTAGTACTTAAGGAAAATAGAGCACCCAGAGGAAACACATTAGCTCTCAGGAAGAACATATAAACTACTCCAGAGTTCCGGCTTGAATTTAGGATTTTGAAGCTGAAAGGCAGCATCCCGACAACACCCCTGCCAATCTCCATGCACGCTTCCTTCCAAACCCTGCCCCACCGCCCTCTTCACCCAGTTCCTATCCCCTCTTTCATCCACCCATCATCTACATCTCCCCACACCAAATCCACTATTTAATCTCATACCCACCTCCTCTCGGCCCTGTTCTCCATCTCACCCTGTTCGACATATCACTCCCCACCTTCCTTAACTCATCGGATTCCATCACCTGACTGAACTCCAAATCAAACCCCCCCCCCCAACCCCCCCCCCCCCCCCCCCCCCCCTACCTCCATTTGCCAGCTCTTCCCCCATCCCCATCCCCCCCCCTCACCTCTTTTGACCAGTTATCTCCATTCTACTCCATCAGTCTGAAGAAAGGTTTGGACCTCAAACGTTGTCTATCCATTTCCCTCTGCAGATATAGCCTGGCATAGCGATTTCCACACAGAGCGTTTTTCTTAAATCTCTGCAACTGTGCTACAGCTAAAGTCACAAGTAACCACAGAAGCAAGGAAAATAGGTAGGCAATTCAAGACTGTAAGACTGTGTGGATCTTTAAACACCCACCATTTATGCTTCAAAATAAACTGTGCAGCATGCATAGTGTCTACATTTAGAAGTGACCTGGCTGGTTCACAGGCGATTGTTTGAAGACATGTGTTGCCATTTGCAGAAGTTTCTATATAACACCATTTTTTAAAGTAATGTAGACTTATAAAGGACATGATATAATGGCTGTGATCTTTACAAGACCAGTCGGGTAAATTTTGAATGCAGACACTAAAATCACACACAAGATCAGGCTTGAAGAAATTGATTTTCAAATTGGTTGTAAGGCCCGACATTTAAATGGTTTTGAAAGAAATGAAGAGGCTAAAGTGTTATGGCTGGAAAAATGAAAATCAATTTCAGATGTTCAGTTAGTGTACTGCTAACTGTTAAGAGTTAATGAATGCAAATCTAACATGCAAATTATAGTTAAGTCAAGACCCACACATCACACCAATGTGCAACCACAAACCATATCTAATGACCCAACACCATCCTAGATCACAAGGGTTCTAGTTCACTCATATCCCCTTCCTTTCAAATAATTTTGAATGACCAAGTAGACTAAATAATATAAACATCTGATTTTTCAGATGTTTATATTATTTGACAAAGCATTAAACCGATTGTATTATCTTCCCCACTTCCGATTATTACATTTTAACTTAGAATTACTGCTTTAAATAGTAGGACAATATTATTGGCCAGATTCCCAGAGAAGAAAGAGTATTTAGATCGAGTAAAATTATGGACTGTAATTATGACTGACACTAACAAACCCAGTAGGGAATTCTGAGAAACCTTTCTTACAAAGAAATTAGATAAAATGTGGTTCTTGGCACAATAAGAACCATTAAAATCAATTGCACTCTTTTAATAACTTACTCATTCCCAGGATGTAGACACAGATGGAAATGCTAGCATTTATTGTTTGTGCATTTTTGCCCTTCAAACTATGCCTTGCTAAAATCACTTCAGAGTTAACCACAGTGATGAACCAAGAGGCACAAATAGCCCAAAGTGGATTAGTCTGTCAGATTCCCCTCCTCCAGGACATCCATGAACTGGATGTTTTTTTCCCAACAAATCAACAGTTTCCCAGACTTTTTATTCCACATATATTTATTTGCACAAATCAAAAATTTCTCCACCATGGTGATGAGATTCAAACTCAAGATGCATTTGAGACAAATTCAAATAAATAAAGGAGGGATACAGAATCGATGCATTGATCAAAGGAAATGCAGGAGATAAGTGGAAAAAATAACTATATTTAACAACTTATTCGTTTTTGACCCACAGTACATACCTGGAAAGTCACAGTGATGAATTCTTCTCTTCTCCAGCTCTGGATTATTTCTCCGGTTGAACTTAGCTGGTGAGATGTTATGTTGCGTCACTGGCAGGTTTGCTGGGAGGGTGTGGGTGGGAGAGGGTGACCCCAACTTGCATGCAATCGAAGCGGCATATGACGGAGGTGGCGTCATGGTTTGCAACAGTTCTGGTTGCCTGTCGGGACTCCCAGGCTCAGAATTTGGAGGTGATGGGGGCAGATACGTGGGCTGTTGCTGGAAGAACTGCGTTGCCATGGAAAACGCTGAGATAGAATGGAAGTGCTTCAATACCGTCTGAGGATGCCCAGTTGCCAGAGTGTTCATGCCAGTCATGCCTGATGCTACTGAACCATTGGTAAAGTTGCCCATACATGATGCGTTGCCTTGTGTATGAGGAGTGTTGCCACGGATGCTGACCAAGTCTGGGGAACTCAGTAACTGGTACAGCTGACCTTGTTGAGAGCTTGCAGGCAAGTGCATTTCAGGAGTGGGTAGCTCCTGCTTAATGTACGCAGTGTTGACATCTGTAGACTGTGTGGTGTTAAACACACTAGTGAACTCCGGCAGGGCCCGGGTGCTAAGTGTTCTGCCTGCTTGGGTGAAAGCATTAACATCTTCCGAATGGGGCTGAGCCATGGGTGGTCTTTGTGGCTTATAAAGACCCGTGCGGAGGTAAGTAACATCGGGCAGAATCATGTTGATATTGACGCTGTACGGTGATGGCTTTTCATCCTGGAAGAACTCATCCACCACGGAGGCACTGTCCCGTCTGTACTTCTTCAGCTCAGGGATAGGTAGCAGCTGGGGTGACAGATACTTCTCCATCTCGCACCGTGTCTGTACAAGAAGCAAATGGCAGCAATTAATACATGGAGCAAATAAAAGAGAAGATAAAAACACTTACAAAAACATCATGGCCACACTGAAAAATTGCCAACATGAACCCAACCATATCACTTCATGCATGGCATCGGCAAGGCCAACGTTTGAAGTTTATTTTTAATAGGTAAAATTAGCAGTTTTTGAACCGTTGTAATCTTAACGGTGAATGTACGCTAATTAATACTGTTTCATAGGCATATTTGACAATGAAGGAAAGGAAATACATTTCCCCAAACTGGATGCTGCGAGACTCGAGAAATAATTTGCTTCCATTAACCTTCTGGATAATGGGTGCTATAGGTTTGGAAAATACTAATGAAGAATCCTTGCAGAGATGATCCAGTACAAGCACATCATGCATGAACACACAATGTGCTGGAGTAATTCAGTGGGACAGGAAGCATCTATGGGGAGAAGAAATGGGTGACGTTTCGGGTTGAGACCTTTCTTCAGACTGAGAATCAGGGGGGAGGGAAACTAGAGATATGGAAGGTCAAGGTGTGAAAGAGACAGATCAAAGAGGTTTGATGGCTAAGGCGCAGCCAACAATGAATCATTCTGTATTTCCTTGACCATCGTCTGCTTTGATCTGTCGCTTTCACACCATTCTCAGTTTTTTGGAAAATAGTTTTTCCAAGTCAACTTCCTCTCCTCTCTGTAATCTGCAAACATCTTCTACTGTTATAGGAAGGAACTGCAGATGTTGGTTTAAACCGAAGATAGACACAAAATGCTGGAGTAACTCAGCAGGACAGGCAGCATCTCTGGATAGAAGGATAGATGCGTGACGTTTCAGGTCAAGATTATCTGTTTGTCAGCGAGTCAGCACACAGGCAGCAGATTCTCTTGTTAAAAACAGTAAGATGACAAAACTATTCTCTCAGAATGAAATAAAATCAATGATCTCACACTGCTAAAGACTCAAAACAAAGTAAACGCCAAATAAAATGTGGATACCAGGAGTACATGAGCATGGCTCAGTTTGCTATACATTATTTTCCTTCATCAAAAGGCTTGTACTTTCATGCCCTGCCCCAAGAACAAGCACTAAACTCCAGGTAAACACACTGTGGGGATTTTCTATTTATAAATGCCTGCCATTCTTTCCACTTTATCAGCACTGCCATTTATCAAAATAGGACATTCCAAAAGATCGAATGGATTCTAAAGAAATTAATCCCTTTCCTTTCCAGTCAAGAAAGGAACAGTGTCCCAATGTCCACCATGTTCCAAAGAGATGAACAAATGTGACCGACTTCAACAGAGCTATGACTTGCTCATTATCAGCTGGTCTACTTAAATGTCAGCCAGAAAATCACAATCAGCAAATAACTGATATAATTGGTTTCCTGGCCAGACTCTGCGGTGATCTTGCACCAATGCTTTTCCTAGGTTATTTGTTTAGATCAGACAATTATCTCCATTCAAGTTTGGGAATTCTGGTACAAAATGTGGATAGTTTTCAGGTGACTTTTGGCAAGCATGGACTTCAGGTCTCAATCTAATTAATTGATTCCTGAAGCACAAACATAGCCCATCAACGCTGGGGTGTTATGTGATACAGAGGCAATGGTTCTGAATGGAAACAATAAACTCTTGCCTACAAATCCCTAGCGTGCAAACATTAATTCTCAGGTAAGCTATCCTGGAGGTATATCAACAAAAAAAAGACACGAATTGCAGAAAAACCAACAGCCTGAAAAACCAACAGACTTTAGACATTGTGGAGCTCCATTAGACCCAATTGTGAGCCGTTGTCCAGGTAGCTTAGAACAGGATTTAGACAGCAAAGCATTTCCCAGTTTTAGGGGTCAGGTTACAAAAATCAGTCCTTCATAGCAACTGTGGTATGGATTCTAAAGGGCAGAATATTCCATGGCCTGGTATAAAAGTCATATTTTATTTAGAGGCTGTTTTTACATTTTTGGAAATGAGGACTTGGGTTTTGTTTTTTGAAGCACAAACAAAACATGATGATTTGATCATACAAAGTGCATTTAGGAAGAATAATTTTGGATCTAGGATTGCCCATCAGCAAAATAACATGATATTTCTGAATGTAAATCCCTTTGAATGAAAAGGAAACAATTCCTGCATAGCAGGTGTAGTTTGATATAAATGTGTGCTATACTCTTGACTGGAAACATCTCTTAAACTTCAACTCCCATCAATATATCAACCTATTACGTGCTTAAGTGAATGACATTGAATTAACTAAAGTAAATAAATTAAAGTAAATTAACTACGGTAAGTAAATGACAACTGAATTTGAACTTGTTCGTAAAATACAAAAAGGCTTTAAGGAAAACAGGTAGATAAAAATGCTGGAGAAACTCAGCGGGTGAGGTAGCATCTATGGAGCAAAGGAATAAGTGACGTTTCTATTCCTTTGTCACCTATTCCTTCGATTTTTCCAGCATCTGCAGTTCCTTCTTAAACATAAGGAAAACAGGTAATCAACCCTACTCTATATAAAACTATTTTCAATAATAGCCAACTGAATTTTGTGTACTTGGGTCTGAAGAATGACAAATAATGCCTAAACGTTGATTATGTGCATTTAGTGAAATCGATGTTAAACTCCAAAAACAAGGCGCATCGAAAATTTACAAAATTACATCACCATTTACAAATGTTTAATTGCAGATGATGGAAAATCAAAGGTAGACAAAAATGCTGGAGAAACTCAGCAGATGAGGCAGCATCTATGGAGCGAAGGAAATAGGCAACGTTTTGGGTCGAGACCCTTCTTCAGACTGATGTGAGGGTGGTGGGGGGGGGGGGGGCAGGAAGAAGAAAGAAAGAGACGGAGACAGTGAGCTGTGGGAGAGCTGGGAAGGGAATGGGAAAGAAGGAGAAAGCAGGGACTACCTGAAATTGGAGGTCAATGTTCATACCGCTGGGGAGTAAACTACCCAAACGAAATAGGAGGTGCTGCTCCTCCAATTTACCATTTACAAATAATAGTATTACATTGGATCATAAAAAAATCTAAACTGTGTATTGCAAATTTATAATTTAGCTGAATATGTATGGCACAAGGCAAACACATTCAAGCTGGCATATCAGCATTCATGAATTTTACACACAAAAAAACTTTTATATTATGACTTTTATATGATAATGACTTACTGAAACATAGTTGGGATGAAATTCTTTGATTTTTCAAGCTAAATTAAGTTATAATGTACGTTATTAAAAAAAACTGTAAAATTGCTATTTGATTGGAGATGCAGTTACAACCGAATTAATTAACAAAGCTAATTTTCTCTCCTAGACTATTTTGTAAAATACAAAGTTCACCTTGTTTCAATAATGTTCAAATGTTATATAAAAGGTAACTAGAGGACATTCCGTGCAGAAGTTTAAACTTTATCTATCTATTCATCTTATTTTACAGAAACTGTTTTATAAAGATTAATTAACATAAAGGAACATTAAAAATATTGTGTTTAGATTACTCACCTCTCTAACCTTTTCCCATAAATTACAGCTGAGATAAAGTGGGTTTAATGTCAACTTCAGCAAACAATTCCGATTGGAGTATAAAGTTTATCTCTCCAGGTGCAGATATTTAAGCATGCAATGAACTGAATTTTAAATGATACGGCATTATAAAAGTTAATGTTTAATGAAACTGATACAGTTGCAGGAACAAAAACAATGAAAGAATAATTTAAAAAGATGAATGTGCTAAAGGTTTGTAAACTTGTGGGTCACCAGGGAACATTTGGCTGCAGTTCTTCACAAGCTTCAAAAGTATATTTTAAATCTTAGAGTCAGAGTCACTTGCCTTCTTATTCTCTAAGCTGCTTTCTTTTTGTTGATTAAATAACTGAAAATGTAGTCAAAATTGTGTTCAATGTGTTTTGCTCAATTGTTTAAAAAAACACTTTGTATAACATCTGGAATGAGACTTATGGGCCTGTCCCACTTGATTTTTTAGGCAACTGCCGGCGACTGTCATAGTCATAGCAGGTTGCTGAAAAACCGGCGACAACCTACGTCATCTTGGCGACAACCTACGACTGCACCTACGTCAGGAGAAGTCAAGCTACGCTCATTGGCATCAAGCACACTGTCGCCGAAAAATGTTCAACGCATTGAAAATTTAGCGGCGACCAGAAAGATGCTACGATTTTTTGCGCGACTGTGGAGACTACTCCCGGCGAACATGTGGCGACAAACTAGTCGCCTGTAGTTGCCTAAAAAAAAATTGTCTATGTGGGACAGGCCCATAAGGCAGTCAGAACAAGAATGTAAGTCAGAAAGAATGTATATAAAGTGAGTGAGATAAAGGAAAGCACAGATGTAGACATGATTTAAAAAATTACTTCAATTTTGACAAATTTCAAAATCAGAAATATTGCAGTCATACAGCAGGGAAACAGGCCCCTTTAACCCTGATTTTTCATGACAACCAAAATACCCTATTTAAGCTAATCCCATTTGCCCATGTTTGACCCCGGTTCCGTTAAACCTTTCCTACCCATGAATGATGTTCTTAAATCAATAACACGAAAAAATATTTTAAAACTGTTTGCAATCTCAGGATTTGCCTATGTTTAGCAGCTACACGGATTGCTCATTTACCCATATCACTTTCATCCAAGAATAAATAGTGAAATAACAACATTGGGGAATTTGATATTTACTCATCCAACCATCCAGGAGACTATGACTAATCAGTTGCAGAAAAGTATTATTCAAATCACACTGGTTTAAGTACAGAGGGTTTATTATTGCAGAATTCCATTTCATAGGTGAGAAAAGTTTCTATACAATGCAAAACAAAAATTGTAGAACGCTGTCTGTTTACAGATGAGGCAAGGAAAGTTATTCATGAGGCATCAGCTCATTATATACCAGGGTGTCAGGCTGATGAAAAGTTGAGTGTGAGATCCCAGGTCCTGGAAGTGAGATTGATAGTTTTAAGAAAAGTTAGATAAATTAATAAAACCCCATTATAATCTGCTATAATGTCAGAAGTATTAATCCCCTGTAATGTTGCCAGCTCAGCATTATACAGATGTTTCATTGCAAATGGATACAAAAAGACAATGTATTTTAAATTAGTTCTCTCAGTGTAGGTGCGTGGAAGAACCCCTATTTGCTCATGTAATCACTAATAGCAGATATGCAACAGGTGTGATCTACATTCGGATGCAAATGAATCTTCGGCACCATGCTGCAGGCACACCATTTATTACTAACATTGCACAAACACTGGCTGTGTACTTAACAGGCACATTTGCCCGTGTAAACAATTCTCCCATTCAACAATTGTTGCATGTGTAAAAGAATGATAATCGTGAAAATCATTCAGGATATAATCATCTTCAGAAAAAAAAATTTAAGCTTGTTTGTTTAAACTGGAACGGAGTGCAACACCTCAGAGAAGGCAGCAAGAACCGCATAGTGAGCAAACACATGGATTCCATTTATAAAACCATTCCCTCACTAGGATCCATTATCATCGAGCCAATCTTTTTAGTTACTCCAGTTTGTCTTTGCTAAGTCATCAGTCAGTCATTTTTTCACGCAATTGTGTGAATAACCTCTGCTAAATCTGTTGGTCATTGGAAAGTCAATAAGTTGCAGTGCTTATTCCTGACATACTACACACGGAATTCCACCAGTAACTGAGCCAGCAGATAAGTATTTCCCGTGTTTAATTCAAAGCAAACAAAATTAACTTTATTCCTGATCATGTATTTTAGAGAATCGTGAATATTATCATTATGTAGAAAGTCTAACATTCACCCGTCAACATACCTGTTCATTGGTCAACATTCTTGATCACTCATCACTTCTCTCATCTAATCTGAAACTTTTCAGCTATGAGGCTAAACATAAGTTTCATTTTCTCCTCAGGTTGTACACTTTCCTGGAATATCCAGCTTTGATCTTCTTAAATGGACAACATGCTCCAAGGTCTGAGACACCAGCTCTTCATGCTAATCTATGTGTATATTATCTATCTTAAAACCAGATGTTGTTATTAATGAATCAGTTTTCCACCGTGCAGTGTGACAAAGTCTCCATGTCCATTGTTAAACCAATTTAACCCATCAATGCCAGAAATCACCTCATGGAGAGAGGGCCTCTGGAATCAAGGTTAAATCGACAACATAAATTAGATCGAGGCTTAAAATATTTTATTCAGAAATGGTCTTGCACACCCTTCCTCCATAAGAAAAGGTTAATTTCTTGATGGCAACCCCATGTCTCTAATTCACTTCTTGATTGTTATCTTTCTTGACTAACATCAACTCTGTTGGAACCGGTAATCCTGTGGTTTTCTTTCTGTGGTGCCTTCTTCCTGCTCTCTTCAGCTTAGGTTACAGAAACTATGAACCAATAATCAGGCTCTTTAACTTAATCTTTCGAGGAAACTCAAAACTTCCAGATAACTTTCCTCCCCTAATCCTTCCTCCCACACAATTTTAAACCCTAGGTGTATAATCCATACTTTGTTTTTAATGTACATTTCCTGATTCAAAGGCAAACCAAGCTACCCAATCTGTTACTTGGCCAGCTTGTGTTTACGTTAATAAACAAAACTTTAGTTGGATCAGAGGCTTGGTTTCAGGAACCTTGATATGGCTCAGAGTAGCAGTAAGCTTAGTAGTGCAAACAAAAATGTGCCTGGCCCTCAAATCCTCCCATGGTCCACATCTTCCCATTTCTGTAACCTCTTCCAGCCCGGAACTTCCAAAGTGTTTGAAAGTATAGCCTCTTGTACATTATTGTTCGCTCCAAGATCGAGCATGCCTGATTTTTTTCCCCCCAGGGTGTATTTAAATATTCTTAGAAGAATTGGAAGTGAAGGTTTCCGTGTGGGACATGTGCGGAGATGGCAAGAAATATATACTGGGAATATTCTGGCCAGTAATGAATGGCCTTTTAAAGTTTCATTTTGGAACCACAGACTATGGACATGTGATAACCAAATGTGGCTGGTTATCCACCTTAATTACACACAAGATATCAGATAGGAAAATCGTTAAATGTTTTATTTTTATTAAGTTCCTCCCCTCTTCTTTCTTAACACATCTCCTCCAAAAACATGCCCATATTTTCACACAAAGGATGATGCCGGAGGTGGTAGCTGAGGCAGGTGCTATTGCACTTTTAAAAAACATTTAGACAGGTACATGGATAGGACAGGTTTAAAGGGATATGGGGCAAACACATGCAGGTGGGACTAGTGTAGATGAGGCCTATTGGCCGCTGTGGGCAAGTTGGGTCCAAGGGCTTGTTTCCTTCCTGTAAGACTTCATGAAATGTCCATTATCATAAATCCCTTCATTATCACTTTCAGTCCAGAATTTGGCAAAGTGACAAAAAAAGTATAAACTGGAAGAACTGCTGCATAAGTTCATATGTGTAGGAGGGCCGGTGACTCATGACTAACTCTGCCTTTGTTTTAAGCATGATGTATTAGGAAGTTGATGTTTCCTGGAGTACAACCCAATTGTAAGTATCTAGGTCAAATCACATTGCAGGTCTTATGTTCAGTGTAGGGCCGGTCCAGGGGAAAGTGAAAGCTAAGATAGCGCAATACTGAAGCGCAATACTGAAGGAAGAAATTGTGACTGAGAAAAAAGGCAGTACACATTACTGCAACTGTGTCCAATTCTATTGAAGAGGCTGAGGAATGAGAGAACATTCCTATTGTTAGGTGAATATGAAAATGGATAAAAATTCTGCACTTGCCAACATACATGGGAGTTGCAGGAGATGGATGCAGTATAGCAAGCTGAATTAAAGAATTTTGTAATGGTTCAGCAACCCCCCCCCCTCCCAGCCCCCTCACTCACCTTTATCCACTATATTGTGGATATAGCCTCCATTAGCCACCAAGATAAAAGCCTCCACTGATAAAGAATAGAATTGTGTGTACCAATACCCACTTTCTCAAACTGCCCTGTATTTTCAATGATTTGTGAACCCTTGGCCCCCACAATCCTCTGTTCTTGCACCACAGTAAGAACAGTATCCTTTCTTCTGTATTGTCTTTCCTCACATTTCCTATCTATTTACAGTGTATAGATACATAATAAGGGAATAACATTTAATGCACGGTAAAGCCAGCAAAGTCTGGTCAAGGATAGTCCGAGCGACAGCAGAGGTAGATATTAGTTTGCACTGCTCTCTGGTTGTGGTAGGGTGAATCAGTTGCCTGTTAACAGCTGGGGGGGGGGGGGGGGGAGAAACTGCCCCTGAACCTGGTTCTCGTGTATTTTCACGATTCTATACCTTTTGCCTGATTGGAAAGGGGAGAAGAGGGAATGGCCAGTATGCGACTCGTCCTTGATTATGCTGCAGGCCATGCTGAGGCAGCGCAAGGTATAAATGGAATCAATAGAAGGTTGGTTTGTGTGATGGCCTGGGCTGTGTCCACAATTCGCTGCAATTTCTTATGGTCCTGGATGGAGCTGTTCCCAGACCAAGCTGTGATGTATCCTGATAAAATGCTTTCTATGGTGCATCTGTCGAAAGTGAGAGTTGTAGGGGACATGCCAAACTTCCAAGCCTTCTAACGAAGTAGAGGCGTTGGTGTGCCTTGTTGGTCATTGGTCGTCTGTGGAATTCTCTGCCTCAGAGGGTGGTGGAGGCGGGCTCTCTGGATGCTTTCAAGAGAGAGCTAGATAGGGCTCTTAAAAATAGCGGTCAGGGGATATGGGGAGAAGTGAGGAACGGGGTACTGATTGGGGATGATCAGCCATGATCACATTGAATGGCGGTGCTGGCTCGAAGGGCCGAATGGCCTACTCCTGCACCTATTGTCTATTGTTGCTTCAACTTGGGTGGTCCAGAAGTTGTTGATGATATTGACTCCGAGGAATTTGAAGTTTTCCACCATCTCTACTCCGGCACTGTCATTGCAAACTGGGGTATGTGGTACCGCTTTGCTTCCTGAAGTCGATCACTATCTCCTTTGTCTTGCTGACATTCACTATCTCCTTTGGCTTGCTGACGGTTCCAGCAATGGTCACTCAATGAACTTCCTCCAGCTGAAGAAAGAACCATTCACCACATCTCTCTGTTGTATTTGCCAACTTTACGCCCATGCTATTAATAGCCCTTTTATGTGTTCTTCAATTTTGTTGATAATTCATTAATGTGGCATTTTATCAAAACCTCTCTGGTAGTCCACGTATAAGACATTGATTGCATTCGGCTCATCAATTCTCTACATTAACTCACCAAAGAATTCCATCAAATTGGTTAAAGACAACTTGCACACAACAATTCTAAGCTTTTGCATTGAGTAGTTCATTATCTTCAATGTGAATGACTGAAGATGTGTTTGTAAAAGCTTTCTCACTATAGAAGTCAAATTTACTAGCGTGTAGTTACTACACTTATCCTTACTTCCTTTTCTGAACAAAGATAGAACATTTCACTCTCAAGTGCTCCTACACTATCCCTGTATCCAAAGAGATAAATATACATGCAAAGTCCTCGTACAAGACCTGAATAATGCCCTCAATAACAATATGCAATCCCTTCATGAGCTTTACACCTTCACCTAAACCCTTCTATTATTTGCATATCTATGGAATATATTTAGATTTTCAGTAATATTGGCAGTTATTGTCATACATGCTCCTTGCTCCATCCGTCTTTTTCTATTCTGCTTGGCTTTCATTGTCTCTTTTACACTCATCATACAGAAGATATTAATCAAGTGTTTTAGCAGAGCTGTGAATTACATACATCTAAGTGATGGCAAGGAACCTGCTGACAGCACTGCATGGAGGCACAAGGGGCTGCAGTTGCTGGAATCCAGATCAACAATCTGCTTGAGAAACTCGGTGGGTTGACCAGCATCTGTGGTGGGGAAAGAATGGCTGAAGCATGATGTAGGGGTTTGACCCTTTTGCTCCAGATGCTGTTCGACCCTGCTGAGTTCCTTAAGCAGATTGTTTGGAGCTACTTGGCCTGACTGGGAAGGCAAGTCAATTTCAGTCTCTAAGTTCCAAAGAAATATGCACAAGTTAAAGTTACATTTAGTTAAAGCTAAGTAACAGCATTAGAGTGCAGAGCGACGATATCCAACCACAGTATATTTTAATAATATGATGCCATTTGATTGTTATTGCTTGCAGTATCTAATATTTTCTTTATGTTACTTTATATTATCTTGATTGTGGAATTTACTTAATTTTATAAGCTGTTCAGTAGTTCTGGATTTAATGCCCAGGCTTGACTGGATTTTCCTATCAAGATGTTTCCTCTTGATCTTGTATCTTACAACTAACTATACATTGGCTGTCAAATATGCAAGACGACCTCTTGCACTACCATGTACTTGTTTTTAAATTGTGTTTTATACTTATATCGTGCTTTTTTTCTTTTGATGTCTGCAGAACTTTACATAATTTAAGTATGATTTATGTGGCCGTTTGTCCGAGTATGTGCTTGTGATGCTGCTGCAAGCCAGATTTTCATTGTACCTGTACCTACTTGTGCCTATAACAATAAACTCAACTTGAACTAGACTTAATGTGCATGGAAATTCCTCTTGTCCCACAAAGTAAGGTGAGAGAGCCAGTACCTGCAATAGCTCTTAATATGTCCATCCCCCCCCAAAAAAAACCTCACTCTCTATGACAGGAGCACCTCAACTGAACATCCAGTCAGCAAACCTCTGTGGGTCTTGTGGATGTTCTATGCATATATTTTGCAATTAACATCCAGCTCGAAGTTAAAAGCCAAGGATGAACTTGCAACTAAACAAATAAAAGCTAAATCAAAACAGAATATGACAAGTTTCGCACGAAATAAGCCTGAAGCATTTCAGTTGCACAAACCATGAGAAAATCAATGTCTCCTCTCAACAACCCAGGCACATTCGTGTGTCATCAGTATAAGAGCTAAAAGAAAAGTTGATGTAGTCCAAGACTGTTGCTCGGAATTCAGTTAACTAATAACGATCCTGTAAAATGTTTCCACCACATCCAACTGAAATGAAAAAACCTTAGCAATAGATTGCATTAATGCTGATTTATTTAACACAATTCAAGGCAATGAATTAACAGTAACACAAAACCCTAATTGTACTTCTTATTAAAACATCAGATGTACCGGTGGTAATAGTGAGCATGCTTAATATAGGTAAATATCTTTTATAGGGATCCGTCATGCTCATGAACATTTGGCAGCTTCAAATCTACCCCTACCACGTGCTTGGGATAGAATTGTAGCGAGTCATCTGAAACTGGTATCAGGAATTAGCAACCACCTCCATCCAGCATACCAGAAACATTTAATGGCACACTCAACGCTAATCCAATCCAGCTGCTTCTTATTCTATACATATTTTAAATTGACACATTGTGAACTACTTGAATACATAAACTTTATAATGAGAAACTTAATTTTACAATCTTACTAATCTTACAATCAACATCTACTTTTTAAACAAACTTACAAAACACTGGAAATGCTATGAAGATTTTGCTATTTGTGAATAGTGTACTTAAAGATCCCTTAAACAAACCATGATATTGAGCATGTGAATTAAACAAAAAAAAAATCACAATGATTAAAGTAACACAAAAAAATGTAGGTTTTTGAATATCTTAAAATACTTTACAGTTAATGGTTTGTGGACACTATTGGAAATGTGGCCAACAACTTACACGCAGCATGCTCCTGGAAACTGCAAAGTCCCAAAGACTGTTATCTACTTTTTCTATGTTAATTACTGAGAACCTACTGCATCTTTTTACCACATGCCGAGGAAATAAGTGTACTTATTCCTAGTGAGGTCAAATAAAGTTGAGTAAATTCTACGCACCCAGACAGTTGTTCAAATATTTTCCAAAACAGATAAAAATATCTGAAATAGAAAGGGCCATTGGGTAACAGCCCGACAGTGAGAGAACACTGGTTAAGGGAGGGAAGAGCGGAAAAGATGGGTGGGGTGTTGTGGATGCTCATATAGTCACAAGGAAAACATTCAACAACCTCGCTGCCATTGAAGAAATCAGTGCCACATTCCCCCTCCATCTGTAAAAGCTCCACATCACGCCAAATATATCTTAGCAATATTTTTGTCGCCCACCAGTGAAAATCAACTGACTAATGGAAAATCTGATCAATGGCTGGATAAGAGCAAACATACCATGAATTTTGACTCCATCAAACCTTGAAACAAAAAGATGTTACAAAGTTTGGTATTGGCCACACATTTAAGTTTTCTGATTATAGATCTTCCAGCTGTCGTTGGCATATTTTCAGTACAGTGGCTCAGAGCGAATTTCAAAGTGCTGGGAAGTTTTTTCTGGTCTCAATGACTCGCTGTGTGGGCGAGGAGGGAGTCAAATGCTTCAATGCTGCACAGCAAGTGCGAAACCAGCTGGGATTCTCAGCAACCTCAAATCAGAAATAAAAACTCCTTCGCCCTTCCCTGGTACATACTCCACATTGTATAGTCTCAGGGTGAGTCAGAGAATGTGTTATCCTTCACACACCAATGCACATATGTACACAATCATCGCCGGACACTCATTTTGCAGCGGGATCACAAGAGAATGTTGCTTGTTCACTACTCATTCCACAGACTCTAACACAAAAAGTTAGACAATAGGTGCAGGAGTAGGCCATTCAGCCCTTTGAGCCAGCACCGCCATTCACTGTGATCATGGCTGATCATCCACAATCAGTACCCCGTAAATCAGTTAGGCAGAACTTTCAGTACAGCACCAATTAGCTCTGCACAGCAAGAGGATCTATCTTCCAACCCAATATTAAATCTGAGGGCCTGCTACTCTCTCTCCCTCTCCGTTGTTTGGCAAATCTTAGGGGACAACTCAAATAGTTCACCACTGGATGTAAAGAGATTTGGACATTCTTTAAGAGCCACCAATGCCATTGTGAAAAATATGCCTATTTCTTCGTATCAGGTCAATTTGACCAGCTACAATACTGCCGGTATACACAGGAGTCATTCCTGCCTGGGACCTATACCTGCAACGACTGAGGAATTCTCCAGAAAATAATATTTTGCAACGCACAATGCAATCACCATAAAATACTGAATGGCAACAACTCTTACCCAATGACTTCCCACTGCTTCCGGACCTTGTAGAAAGCTCGTTTATGCTCAGGACACGCTGGCAGTTAGAGTTGCCACAATGCGAGAATGTTAGAATCTCCCAACCGTTCTGGAGTGGTCGAACCAGGCGCAAAAATCTCTGACTGACAAGTGAGTGACCCCCAAGATCATTAGCAGCCTCCGGTGAAACCGAAATCAGGTGGCGCCTACACCACCGACTGCTCTCTGCAACCGTCCACTGCAGTCAACGCCCGTATCCAGAATCCAACCGCATCACCAAGAGATGAAGCGAAGGGACATCTCCACCCACCTCCCTCCCCTTTCGAGAAACAAGAATTATTGAGGAGGAAAATCAAACGAGGGCAAGGGGAAAGACGTGAAACAATACTTCCTGAATCCACACTTTTTGCAAATTCATTGCAACCCCTGACAGATCTTATTGTCGACCGAAAACATGCAAAGGAAACCTCCGTCCGTGACAGATATGAAAAGAAATAGTTGCAGCTCGATTGACTGCCGCAGTTAAACAGACAACGAAAAGTAAAACGATTGTTGCAACCAATGTTTTTTTGTTAAAGACTGGCTGCAAAGTTCTCAAAAAAGAGTGTTCTGGAGTAACTCAGGCGGTATCTGGAGAACATGGATAAAGCTGGCTAGAGTATTTAAAAAGGCTGGTTACAGAGTATGAACGAAAATTGTCTAAAGAGTATGAACGAAAGCTGGCGACAGGGTACTTAAAAGGCTAGCTGGAGTTTGAAAGAAAACAGGCTGCCGAGTATTTAAAAAAGACTAGCCACAGAGTATTTAAAAAGCTAGCTACAGAGCATGAAATTAAACTAGAGTATTTAAAAAAGGCTGGCTATAAAGTATTTGAAAAGCTAGCTACAAGAAAGTAAACTGGCGACAGAGTATGAAAGCTGGTGACAAAGCACTTAAGAAAGTTGGCTCCAAAGTATTCATGAAGGCTGACTACTACATATGTATGTTTTAAAAGGTTGGCTACAAAGCACTAAATGCCTGGCTACAGCGTTACGCGACATTGGAAATGTGTGTTGGAGTATGTACAAGTGTGGTTGGTGTCCGGGGAAGTGTGCCCTGCCCTCTGGAGCCGTACCTGGGCCAGCTCATCGACCGCCGACATCCCCGCCGCGGGACTCTTCATGACCCCGTACATCGCCGCCTGCTCCTCCGAGTTCATGCTCACCGACCTGAGCTGCGTGAAGACGGGCTGGTCGGCGCCCAGGTTGCCCGGCAAGACTCTGCTGGTCATTGGGGTACGCGGAGCGTTAGGGGACTTCTACACATCAACTGGACACCTCTGTCCGGGCGAGGGAGCAGCATCTGTCGCAACCACAGCTCCCGCTCTCAGTGGCCCCGGCGAGCGTCTAAAACATTCCCGCACTTTGCTATCTCGCCCTCCCTCCTTCCCTCCGCGGGCTGCGTTTGACTGGCACCCGGCCTCTCCAATTCAGAGGCTTCCTCTTCCCGACTGATGGGCCAGACGTCTAATCAACGCGGGGCAGGGGAGGATCCAAGGGCGAGCTCTGATAATCCACCCAGCATCAAATCTCATTATCGACAAGATGACACCAAACTCCATTCAACCCACAGCTCGACTACCTGTTGTACAGATTGCCCGCCCTCACGGCTCTTTGAAAATATATTGTGATACTATTGTTGTCCACCGCGAAATGCTACAGAAACCTTCCTCGTCCCTCACCACCTGTGTCCATGTACACAGAACAACACAGGCATTCTTCCTATACCAACAATTTACTACAGGTGTGTAGGAAGGAACTACAGGTGCTGGTTTACGCCGAAGGTAAACACTAGACACTAAACGCTGGAGTAACTCAGCGGGTCAAGCATCGCCTCTCGGAGAAAAAGGAATACTTGACGTTTCGGGTTAAGACCCTTTTTTCAGGCAGAGAGGTAGGGGAGAGGGAAACGAGAGATATCAAAAGGTACAGAGAACAAATGAATGAAAGGTATGCAAAAGGACAAATCAAAGCCAGCAATAAATGCAGTGACTAGTGGGGTGCCGCTGGGACCCCAGGTATTTACAATATATATTAATGACTTAGGCGAGGGAATTAAATGTAACATCTCCAAGTTTGTGGATGACACAAAGTTGGGTGGCAGTGTGAGCTGCGAGGAGGATGCTATGACGCTGCAGGGTGACTTGGACAGGTTGGGTGAGTGGGCAGAAGCATGGCAGAATCGGGGCTCTCACTTAACTTTTTTTCTCTGTTGTCAGCCTGGCAACCTTGGCAGCTTTTTAGGTTGCCAAATGACAGTTTAGGTGGTCATTTAAAGCGGCTTGCATGACGCATGCGATAATGTGCTCGGATGAAGTGCATAGTTACCAGTCGGAATTATGCTCAATGAAGCATATTATTCTGCTTAACATATTATTTCTGCTTCAAATAAAGTCACAATCTAAACATATTCACCAATCAAGACATGATATATACCACAATCACATGCAGCAAAATTATAATACAGTATCTCAACTCTTTGTACACGTTGCAATGAATGCAATTTCTATTATTTCTTTCCACTTCCAAACAAAAATGTGGTTGGATTATTCAGCGAATGATCAACCTCGGTGAGACCAAGCGCAGGCTTGGCGAATGCTTCGCACAACACCTCCACTTAGTTTGCAATAACCAACCTGATCTCCCAGTGGCTCAGCACTTCAATTCCCCCTCCCATTCCGAAACTGACCTTTCTGACCTGGCCCTCCTCCATGGCCAGAGTGAGGCCCACTGCAAATTGGAGGAACAGCACTTCATATTTCACTTGGGTAGTTTACCCCCAGCGATATGAACATTGGCTTCTCCAATTTTCAGGTAGTCCTTGCTTTCTCTCTCCTTCCCCTCCCATTCCCAGCTTTCCCACAGCCTATTGTCTCCGCCTCTTCCTTTCTTTCTCCAGCTTTTTTGCCTACCAATGGGATCCCACCACTAATCACATCTTCCCATCTCCTCCCCTGTCGGCTTTCTGCATAGACTACCCCCTCCGTAACTCCCTGGTCAATTCGGCCCTTCCCACCCAAACCACCCCCTTTCCTGGCACTTTCCCTTGCAACCGCAGGAAATGCTACACTTGTCACTTTACTTCTACCCTTGACTCCATTCAAGGATCCGAGCCGTCTTTCCAGGGGTGACAGAGGTTCACCTGCATCTCCTCCAACCTCACCTATTGCATCTACTGCTCTAGGTGCCAGCTGCTCTACATATAACCATATAACAATTACAACACGGAAACAGGCCATCTCGGCCCTACAAGTCCGTGCCGTACAATTATTTTCCTTTAGTCCCACCTGCCTGCAATCATACCATAACCCTCCATTCCCTTCTCATCAATATGCCTATCCAATTTATTTTTAAATGATACCAATGAACCTGCCTCCACCACTTCCACTGGAAGCTCATTCCACACCGCTACCACTCTCTGAGTAAAGAAGTTCCCCCTCATGTTACCCCTAAACTTCTGTCCCTTAATTCTGAAGTCATGTCCTCTTGTTTGAATCTTCCCTATTCTCAAAGGGAAAAGCTTGTCCACATCAACTCTGTCCACATCATCCTCGTGATATTTGCAGTTTTATTGGCAGATAATGGATCAGCATTGCAATCACACAAGGGTTCGCAGATAAATGAGATATGTCAAAGATAGACAGGCAGCATCTCTAGATAGAAGGAATGGGTGACATTTCGGGTCGAGACCCTTCTTCCTACAACAATGAGAAATGCCATGTCAATGCATTGGGGCACATGGTAAATCAGTAGTTGTGTTTCTCAGATAGATACCAGCCCTAAGAGGAAACAGTCGATCAAATAAAATTGAGCTGAATCACACAAATGCATTTTTTAAGAAGGAACTGCAGATGCTGGTTTAAACTGAAGATAGACACAAAAAGCTGGAGCATCTCTGAAGAAGGTTCTCGACCCAAAACATCACCCATTCCTTCTCTCCAGAGATGCTGCCTGTCCCGCTGAGTTACTCCAGCTTTTTATGACAATAGACAATAGGTGCTGTAATAGGCCATTTGGCCCTTCGAGCCAGCACTGCTATTCAATCAGTGTCTATCTTCACACAAATGCATTAATTGTTTTGACTGTAGTGCTGCATAGTATTTACATACATACCACTCAGCCAAGTGTGACCAGTGCATTTTCTGAATTATTCCATGTCTCTGTTGTTGGGTTTTTTTATTTTGAGAGCTGACAGTTGTTCATTTGAAATGTTCTAGGAGGCAGCGGAAAGGACTATATGTTCCAAAGACACTTCACAAGTGTTCGATAGCTTGTCCACATCAACTCTGTCTATCCCTCTCATCATTTTAAGGACCTCTATCGTCCCCCCTTAACCTTCTGATCTCCAGAGAATAAAGACCTAACTTATTCAACCTTTCTCTGTAACTTAGTTGTTGAAACCCAGGCAACATTCTAGTAAATCTCCTTTGTACTCTCTCTATTTTATTGACATCCTTCCTATAATTGGGCGACCAAAATTGTACACCATACTCCAGATTTGGTCTCATTAATGCCTTGTACAATTTTAACATTACATCCCAGCTTCTATACTCAATGCTCTGATTTATAAAGGCTAGCATACCAAAAGCTTTCTTTACCACCCTATCTATATGAGATTCCACCTTCAAGGAACTATGCACGGTTATTCCCAGATCCCTCTGTTCAACTGCATTCTTCAATTCCCTACCATTTACCATGTACGTCCTATTTTGATTTGTCCTGCCAAGGTGTAGCACCTCACATTTATCAGCATTAAACTCCATCTGCCATCTTTCAGCCCATTCTTCCAAATGGTCTAAATCACTCTGTAGACTTTAGAAATCCTCTTCATTATCCACAACACCCCCTATCTTGGTATCATCTGCATACTTACTAATCCAATTTACCACTCCTTCATCCAGATCATTGATGACCAGTGATCATACATACATCAGTGAGACCAAGCGTAGGCTAGGCAATCGCTTCGCCCAACACCTCCGCTCGGTTCACAATAACCAACCTGATCTCCCAGTGGCTCAGCACTTCAACTCCCTCTCCCATTCCGAATCCGACCTTTCTGTCCTGAGCCTCCTCCATGGCCAGAGTGAGGCCCACTGTAAATTGGAGGAGCAGCACCTCATATTTTGCTTAGGCAGTTTACACCCCAGCTGTATGAACATTGACTTCTCCAATTTCAGGTAGGCCCTGCTTTCTCCTCCCCTTCCCAGCTCTCCCTCAGCCCAGTCTCTGCCTCTTCCTATCTTCCTCCCCCCCCCCCCCCCCCCCCCCCCCCCTCACATCAGTCTGAAGAAGGGTCTTGACCCGAAACGTCGCCTATTTCCTTCGCTCCATTGATGCTGCCTCACCCGCTGAGTTTCTCCAGCATTTTTGTCTATCCATTCACATCAAGCTGTTATCCCACTTTCCTCACCCACTCCCTACAGATTATAGGCAATTTTACAGAGATAACTTAACCTAAAAAGCCAATGCGTCTTTGGGATGTGGGAGGAAACCCACACCCTTGCAGGGAGAATGTGCAAATTCAACACAGACAGTGCCCGAGGACAGGATCGAACACAGATCTCTGGCGTGTGAGGCAGCAAGTCTACCAGCTGTGCCACAATATTTTAGAAAACATGGAAAATAGGTGCAGGAGGAGGCCATTCGGCCCTTTGAGCCAGCACCGTTTTGTTTCCCTACACTCAAAAAATTATACGTTAATAACTTTGGTTATTAAAAATAAGAAACTATCCATTTTCAGTCTTAAATCTCTAAGTGACGCTATTGTTCCCCTTTACAGCTACCCTATGTTTTAATTCAGTTCAAGACTATGGGGCAGTACATTGGCCATAAAGTTGCTGCCTAAAAGTGCCAGAGACCCAGAATTGATCCTGAATATGGGTGCTGTCTGTATGGTTTGCTCCTTTTCCCTTTGATCGCATGGGTTTTCTCCGAGTGCTCTTGTTTCCTTCCACATTCCAAAGGTGTGCAGGAACCTTTTTCAGACCCAACCCAAAAGGTAATATTTTCCTTTTGTCCAGAGATTCTGTCTGACCTGTTGAGTTATTCCACCTTTTTGTGTCTATCTTCAGTTTAAACAGCATCTGCAGTTCCTTCCTGCACAGCCGATACTATACGATAGAACTTTATTAATCCCAAGAGGGAAATTGTGTGTGCGTGTGTGGGTATATATATATTGTACACACACACACACATATATATTTGTATAGTTATATATTCATATATAAATATACACTGTTTTGTTTCCTCATTTATAACATTGTTTACAGAGTACTATGTTTACATATTCTGTTGTGCTGCTGCAAGTAAGGATTTCATTGTTCTAACTGGGACGTGAGAGAATAAAGCACTCTTGACTTACGTTGCTAATGTGTGCGATAGAACTAGTGTATGGGTGAACGGTGGTCGGCGTGGACACGGTAGGCCGAAGAGCCTGTTTCCACGCTGTATCTTTAAATTAAACTAAAACCAGAGGGAGTCTAAAGAAGGGTCTCTACCCGAAACGTTACCCAATTTCTTCTATCCAGAGATGCTGGCTGATCCATGGAGATCCCCCATACAATTAAAGCATGGAATATTCTTCACCTACCATAGTTACCCAGCCAGACGCTACTAAATTTAAGGTAACTCTTTTTTCCCCCCAAGAACTCTTTTTTGCTTAAGCAAGTCAAGAGTCAAGAGAGTTTTATTGTCATGTGTCCCAGATAGTACAATGAAATTCTTGCTTGCTGCAGCACAACAGAATATATAAACATAATACAGAACAGGAGATAAAATTTCAGTGTGTTTATATACCATAGATCATATATATACACACAATAAATAAACAGATAAAGTGTAATAGGCTGTTATTGTTCAGAAGGTACTGGAGAAACTCAGCGGCTGCAGCAGCATCTATGGAGCGAAGGAAATAGGCAACGTTTCGGGCCGAAACCCTTCTTCAGACGTTTGGAGTTTGGTGATGGACCCTCCAACACCTCCAGTTTAAATTCCATTTAGAATATTTTTGGAGGACCAGGATACCAAGAAGCAAGAGTTACTCCAGGGAGTGATTTTGCGTTGGTTTTCAGCGGTCGCGGCGAGGCGGCGACTGGACAGCAATGGTGGGAGGGAGAAAGTGCCCGGCACCAACCAGTTGCCATGGCAGTGCGCATGTGCAGGGCGGCCGATGATGTGCTGGCCGTGGTTGTGCGCATGTGCAGGGGGAAGATGTGCAGGCCGTGGCAGTGCGCATGTGCATGGTGGCCGCCGGTGCCGGCGGATGAGGAGCGGGCGGAGAGCGGAGACAGAGAACCGAAACCCGGCGAAAGATCATAAAGCGGAGCCCGGCTGCCCGGACACGGATGGCGGGCGGAGAGTGACAGAGAGAGATAGAGAGGGGGGTCCGCTCAGAGTTAAACGGCAGGTGTCCCGGGTGCTTGCCAAGCCGGGCAAAATTACATGACTTTTAGTTTGCCCGGCGGGACGTTAGGTGGCCATTGGCACCGTTAATTTCAAGTGGATGTAGTGTACCTGGACTTTCAGAAAGCATTTGATAAGGTCCTCCATAGGAGAATAGTGGGCAAAATTAGGGCACATGGTATTGGGGGTAGAGTGCTGACATGGATAGAAAATTGGTTGGCAGACAGGAAACAAAGGGGAGGAATTAACGGGTCTCTTTCAGAGTGGCAGGCAGTGCCTAGTGGGGTATCGCAAGGCTTGGTGCTGGGACCGCAGCTATTTACAATATACATCAATGATTTAAATGAAGGGATTCAAAGTAACATTAGCAAATTTGCAGATGGCACAAAGCTGGGTGGCAGTGTGAACTGTGATGAGAATGCTATGAGAATGCAGGGTGACTTGGCCAGGTTGGGTGAGTGGGCAGATGCATGGTAGATGCAGTTTGTGGATAAATGTGAGGTTATCCACTTTGGTAGCAAAAACAGGAAGGCAGGGCTTATATTCTCTGGTATTTAGAAGGATGAGAGGATATCTTATTGAAACATATAAGATTATTAAGGGTTTGGACACGCTAGAGGCGGGAAAGATGGTCCCGATGTTGGGGGAGTCCAGAACCAGGGACCAGAGTTTAAGAATAATGGGTAAGCCATTTAGAACGGAGACTTTCACCCAGAGAGTTGTGAGTGTGGAATTTTCTGCCTGAGACGGCGGTGGAAGCCTGTTCTCTGGATACTTTCAAGAGAGAGCTGGATAGGGCTCTTAAAAGTAGCTGAGTCAGGGAATATAGGGAGAAGGCAGGAACAGGGTACTGATTGGGGATGATCAGCCATGATCACATTAAATGGCGGTGCTGGCTTGAAGGGCCGAATGACCTACTTCTGTACCTATTGTCTATTGTTTGCACATTCAAGCATCTGTACCTTCTGTTCATCAGGAGCAGTAGAAGGAATAACCATAATGGGACAAGTCTTTGATTATGCTGACTGCTTTTTGGAGGCAGTGTGATGTGGAGATGGAGCTTGAAGATTTTTAAGGCACATTTTCACAATGGCTTCAATGGTCTCTAAAAATGTGCAAAGTTCTATACATCCAGTGATGAACTTCTGAAGGAACTTGAACCTCTCAATCATTTCCACTTTGGCACCATTCTCTTTATGTACACAACCTTGCCCCGCACACCTCCTTTAAATGTTCCCCTCCTATCTTATACCCTGTAGTATTTGACATTTCGATTCTGGGGGGCAAAAATTACCATCTACCGTAACTAAGCCTTTCATAATTTTATATACTATCAGATCGTTCCTTAGTCTCTAACTTTCCAAAGAAAAAAAATCTAATTGTCCAAGCATGCCCTTGCTGCTGTCTTCCTAGATGGTCCTTTCAGACTGAGAAGATAACTTGTTCTTTAGTAACTTGTCAGTTTCTTTGTTGAACTAAATTAAGGCGCATGTTGCAATCAAAAGCGCTTGAACAATTGGTTGGGAAGAAAGCCAAACTGTAAGAAAGACGACTGCGCCTCCTTTTCAAGAGCAGCCTTAAAACCTTCTGTTTTAAGGTGGCTAATGAGGCCAATGCTGGAACTACAGACTCTCCCAAATATAGGGTAGGAATCACTTGCGGATGGGTAGTGAGTGAGGTGGTTCCACTATTTATACAGAGATTTTATGGACTTTGAATGAGTGGATTCAGAGTCTGCATGCTATCCTGAATATACCTTCTCCGCATTGAGATTCTACTTTTGAACAGTCTTCTGTCTACTCCCCCCTCTCAGCTATGCATAGAAATTGCTACTTAATTCACTCAATGTGGGTGTCACTGTTTCTTAAACATTTATTAAAAAACAAAATACAGCAGATACTAAACATCCGGGACACAAACAGAAAATGCTGGACCTGCTCAGTAGCAACTATGGAGAGTGAAACGTCATTAACAGATTAGTTATTGTCTTTTCATCAGAACTGAGATATGTTAGAATTGAAACTTTCCCTTTTGTGTTCCATACTTTTCCCTTCCTCTGAATTATTACAAAATATTAACCCTTTTCACAGATCCTAGCAGACCTGGTGGGTATGTCTAGAATATTTAATTCTTGCTTCAGCACGTTGGAAGAAATTTTACACAGATTTGGAGACTATCTCCTAGATTTCAGAATAACAACTCTGAGTTAAATGTGCTATGAATCTGTTTAGAAAAGCAAGCGGCTTGCCTTACAGAACATACATTGCACATCATTCATGCTGATGAATTGTGCTGAGATGATCTTACTATTTGCTAATAACATTTTATTTCTCATATCATTAAAGAGAGTAGCACACCTTGCATTATGTTTTTTTTTCCAAATTGTTATGCTTATCATGTCTTGGAAACCCATCACTATTTCCAACACAATTCTAAGGAAATACTCAGCAAGATTGAGTTTTAGTTGGTACCTGTATTATTATTATTCAGTTACTTATTGGGCTGGTGAATCTGATTACATTCCACAGTCACAATTGCTTTTTTCATGAAAGCAGACAGAACTACGGAACCTACAGCTAATGTCTTTTTTTTTTAAATCCACACAAAATTCGTGGAATCGCCCCAAAATAGAACAGATAGATATTTATATTCTGATTACATGTATGCGATAACATTTTAGGGCAAATTCACATGCATTGAATTACTTTGAAGTACAGTGATTCAGAGGAGCAAAAGGAGCAGTCATTTGAGAATCACAAGATCTGAAAAATAATAATAATTTAAATAGTCAGCTAGCATGTTTTTGATGGAATCTTTCAGGTTCATATAAATTGCCAGAACAAACAGATGAAGTTTTCATTTAACATCCCATCTGAAGAGTGGTTCAAGCTCCCTGGCAAAACAGAATATACATCCATGTGATGTTGTACTGTACCCTATTCAATTACTCAATATTGCTGTGAAAAACCAGCCCAGTTACTTAGAGTGAGATACACATCTTTTATTTGGCTCAGAGGCATGACTGCTGACTATTTTGAAATAAAAAGAATATTATACATTTAAAAAAAAACTATCACACACCTACAAAAAGGAAAGGTCATTCAATTCCAAGCATGGAACATTGAATTTTCCCTCAAAATTGCAAGTTATTTCCCCCTTATTTTGCACAAAAATGAATACTTTTTCTTCAAAGGCATTGTTTAAACACAGACCATTTCAAAATGATCTTTACTGTAAATGCAGAAGAAGAAGTAAGAGTAGGAAACACCAAACGTTTCTAAACTAATATCCGCAATTGTATCAGATGTAAACATGATACAGAAAATAATATGACAATATTTATTCACAGTGAGGCATGTTTGAAGATCATAGTTCCAGTAAACCAATGCTAAGCTTTTCAGAAATGTGCCACGTTAGGACTACACAGCAAAAAGCATTTGGGATAATGGATCATTTTATATACTTTTTGCCCAATGCAGCGGATCCATTATAGCATTTTGTAGCTCTTTCGTACAAATAACAGGCAGTATTACATCGTTATGGATTAATTGTGCTAATTTCTCAAATGCATAGTTCTAATGGTTTCTAATAGCTCAACCTTTTAATGGGGTTTCCTACATTAAATTATATAGGAAAACCTATTGAATTTTTTGAGGGAAATTAACTTCATGCTTGTTACAGGCATTCAAGATTGTATGTACAGATATGTGCCTGCCATAACCCAAGGGCATGTGTGCAATAGGTGTTGCAACCATTGCAATTTGAGGATAAGCAGACTGCAAGTCTGCAAATATTCATGACTACACTAAAATACAATGTGGTGAAATGCAGCAAATAATTTAATTACAAAAATTGGATTAGTCTTTTTTTTAATTTGTAAGTGACTAAAACCATAATCCAAAAGTGAAAACAAGTTGCTTCTATTTAGGATTATTTATTATAATTATGCTTTTGCATAATAATGTGTTCACAAAGTAAATATTATTCTTCAAGTGGATGGCAGAATAAGCAGCAGTTAAATTACTGGAATAATAACTAAGTTAATGATTCAAAAACAAGTTCAAATTCCAACTTGGCACTTGGGGAATTTAGATTCAGATTAGTTAAAAAAAAAAAACATGGAATAAAAGTCATATTGATTTTGCGGCTATGAAACTATTGGATTATTGCAAAAACAATATGGTTCACCAAAGTCTCTGATGGAAGGACATCCATTGCTGAACTGCATGTGATTCTGACCCACAGAATAGTGGCTCTAATTGTCCTTGAAGTTGCCCAAGTAGATATAAAGGCTTCATCAACAACCACCATTTGCTGCAGGAGTGTCAAAAAAATAAAATAATAATAATAATAATAATAATAATAATAATAATAATAATAATAATAATAATAATAATAACAATAAAATATTTGTATAGCATGTTTAAAAACAACTCACGTTAACCAAAGTGCTTCACATCAGTGCAGGTACTAATTTGATACATACAACAGTAGACAGACCTAACAATACATACATGAACTGTTTACAGTGCCCCCTCAGAGGGGCTCAAAAACGCTTGGGAGTAGAAATAGGTTTTGAGTCGTGACTTAAAGGAGTCAATGGTGGGGGCAGTTCTGATGAGGAGCGGGATGCTATTCCACAGCAAAAGCGCGGTCGCCCCTGAGCTTAAACCTACACCGCGGGATAGTCCGTAGCCCCAAGTCGGCCGACCTGAGAGATCTGGAGGTAGAATGGTTGGTTAGTAGATTTTTGATCTGGGGGGGGGCAAGCCCATTAAGGGCTTTGTAAACGAATAGGAGGAGCTTGAAATTGATTGTATACCGTACTGGGAGCCAGTGGAGAGAGGCCAGGATCGGGGTGATGTGGTCCCTTTTACGGTTACTTGTCAGATGTGTTGCTGCGGCGTTTTGGACCAGTTGCAGACGGGACAAGGATGATTGGCTGATGCCAGTGTATAGGGAATTGGAGTAGTCAAGGCGGGAAAAGATGAATGCATGTATGAAGGCAAGGGTCTGGTCCTCCATCACTCCTCTTTACTCCATTCATGCGTCAAATTTTGGAGGCAAGAACACTCACTGATACTAAATGCAGTGGACTAAACATTGTCTAAAAATATATATTTTCCTTCATTTAGAGTCAGGAGTTTGTCATAAACATTTTCATATCTGGTAGCAACATCAAAGTGTCCTTAATTTCAGACTTCCATGCTTTGTAAAATTAACTTATAAATCATTAACCAAACAAGGCAGCACAAATTTGGTCATGTGCAGGATAATTCTAAATCATAAATTGTCCAGTAAAGTAGTTTACAGGTCAGTTGTTTAAACTACCAAGCACCATAAGCTATTAAAAACACATATCTCATGAGGGGAAAAAACTGTTGGTGAAAAAAAGCAACACTACTTATATAGTGCATGAACAAAATTCATGAAGTACTTCAGAACCAATGATGTACTTTAAAGTGTGATTATTGCAGTAATACAGAATGTGTTGAAATGAATTTTACACAGTATCAACAGTAGTGTGATATATAATCAGACATTCGTTTTTTGGAAGAGTATGGGATTTTGGGCTAATGCTTGAAAGTTAAATGTCAACAATATTCAGGGGGAAATAATGTACCAGGGCATCTGCCAGAGTGCAGCCTGATCTGCTTAAATGTCACCTGCAAGGTGACACTCTCCAGTAAAAATATCCCCAAGATTTGTGATTAACGGTAAGGAGTGAGTTTTGAAGTCACAACCATCCTACACAAAGTCAAGGTACTTGCCCATTGAGCCACAGTCAAAATAGTCTTGTCAAATTTCACTTTACATGTTCACAGATGTGGCGCAGTGATATAGCTATTGCCTCACAGCATCAGAGAGCCGAGTTCGATCCTGGTTATAGATGCTGTCTGCGTGGAGTTTGTACGTTTTCCCTGTGATTGCGTGGATTTTCTCTGGGTGCGTGGTTTTCATCAATATTCCAAAGACGTATAGGTTTGTAGTTTTATTGGCTCTGTATTGCACCTAGTGTGTAGGATGCAGAATGGGCTAACATAGAACTGGTGCACGGGTGATCGATATTCAGCGTGGAATCGGTGGTCCGAAGGGCCATTTTCCACTCTGTATCTCTAAACTAGACGAGTTCAGTTTCTATTGCTAGGTTTTCTATTGGCTTCTTATGATCTTGGTAAGAATTACCACATACTATTTTCAGTGATCAAACAGGTCCATTGCTCATACACTCGAGATGACAAGTTTGGGTTGTAATGAAGCATGGTGGTATAAATGAACAACTGCTTGCACAAAAGTTAAGTCAGCACAGAAACCTCCTGATGACAGTCTGATGACAATCACGTTGTGAGTGGAAGACACAAGGGGAAACCCAATATTTTCCTGTAGAAAATTAGAGAAAGGTGAAGAAATGTTTCAAGCTATTCTGCTCCTCCACAATCATAGACATCAAGTTACAACCGCAGCAGACGAGAGGAACCAGCTGACAACCCTCTCTCATTCAGGAAACATCATTAAATTGAAACAAATTGCAGAAAAGTAGAGACGTTACAAAGCACGAATGTATATTTCATAATGAGATCAAGAGGTGTATCATCTATAGGGTTTCCAACTTTTCCCAAAGTATATAATGTTTTTGGCAGCCCTTTCAGGTTTCATTAATCAAGTTACAACCAACCAAGTATGTCTTGAACAATGGATGCAGTTGTAATTTCAGACAGGTGGCTGTCAGTTTTATTGCAGTAAACTCCCACAATAAGATGGCTATCTAGAAAATCATGGGCAATCAGTAGCTCTGAATGTGCAGCATAGTAGTAGCTACGTATGCTGAACAGTAGAACAAAACATTGATGGGGAAGTAGGACATGCAGCATCTATTGAAGACCATATGGAATGCAGTGAAGTGGGGATGGCTGTCAGCAAATCTGTTTTAGAAATGTTGGCTGAAGGCTTGATGTTGGGCAGGGAGTGTAGAACATAATGGGTGAGGTAACTAATTAGTAACATAAGATCTGGACCATTGAACCAGTGACATACTGTAAGCTCAAATCCCACCATGGTAGCTGAGGAATTTTAATCACACAATGTAATAACTTTAGGTTTTTTTTCAAAACGTAGTGACCAACATGTTATTGGAAATATTTTGTCACCCATTTGATTCACAAATGTGTTTCTCATGTAGTATGGTTCATAAGTGACTGGTTCATAAAATGCCTCATCAGTTCAGGGGCAACAATGGATAGGCAATAAAATCCATATCCTAAAGACAAAGAAATTACAAAAAATACCAAGTACTGGTGACTTGCCATCTTCCTCAAAATAGTGCCATAGACTCTTCAGTGATCCCTCAATGGAATAGATTCTGTTCAATCAAGCTACACTTTTCAAAATGCCCCTTAATTCTGACCCTGATTATTATTTCAATTTTTTTTGTCATAATACAATATGATAGAACTTTATTTATCCCAGGAGGGAAATTGGCCTGCCGACAGACATAAAACATAACAAGATATATGAAACATGAAATTAAAGTGTCGAGTGGAAGTCCAGGATTGGGGATGTGCAAAGATTTGGGGAGTGGGGGGGGGGGGGGGGGGGGGGGGGGGGCAGTCAGTCTACCCCACGACAGAAGGTGGAGAAGTTGTACAGTTTGATAGCCACAGGGAAAAAGGATCACCGGTGGCGTACTGTGCTGCATCTTGGTGGCACCAGTCTGTTGCTAAAGGTGCTCCTCACGTTGACCAGTGTGTCATGGAGATGGTGAGCTGTATTGTCCATGATGCTCCACAGTTTGAGGAGCATCCTCCCCTCCAAGGCGACCTCCAGTGAATTCAACCAACCCCAGGACAGACCCAACCTTCCTGATGAGCTTGTTAATTCTGATGGCATCCGTGGCCTTCGCCCTGCTACCCCAGCACAGGACAGCGAAGAAGAAGGCACTGGCCACCACCGATTGACAGAACATCTGCAGCATCTTACTGCAGATGTTGAAAGAGTGGAGCCTCCTCAGAAAGTACAGACGGCTCTGTCCCTTCTTATACAGTGCTCCAGCGTTCCAGGACCAGTCCGGTTTACTGCCCAGGTAAACTCCAAGGCATTTATACTCCTTGGTAAACTGCACATCCACACCTTTGATAGTGACAAGGAACAGGGGTGTTCCTCACCTCCGAAAGTCCACCACCACCAACAAAGAGTAAATTTACTGACCTAATGTTATTGGACTTATCTCAACGCACCTTTTTTCAACAAAGGTATGACATTTGAAATTGCCCAAAGTCCTCAATCACCACCCCCAAATCTACAGATGTCCCCGCAGTCAGCTGACATGCATCCCACCATGAGCAGGTGTTTTATCCACTTTAAGACCACTTAGCCTTTCCAATATCTCCTGCTCATCAATATTGAAATGAATCCGAATCTCAATTACATTCTCCTTTACTGAAACTCCAGCAGTATCTCTTGTCCCTCTGTTCCTTCCTCTACCCTTTTCATCATCCAGTTAGCTCTTTCTCTCCCACTACAATCAGTGTGACAAAGAGTCCCAACCAGAGATGCTGCCTGACCCACTGACTTATTCCAGCACTTTGCGTTCTATGCAAGATTCTAACATCTGCAGATCCTTATATTTTCAGTTCTGACCTTAACTTTCCACACCTTCTTCCTCTTGGAGCTGAGTTAGATTGTTGATGAAGTTTTTCTACTTTAAAGAATTCCCATAGTCCAATTATGGTTGGGCTGCCAAGTATAGATTTTAAGTCTGTCATCAACTCTTTGAAGGTGGCCATTCTACAGTTGACGATTTCTATATTTTGGTGCCAATGTCCTTTTCTGTAGCTGCTCTAAATCTTGTGAAATAATGGTTGCTGTTTCTGAATTGTTCCCCTCTGATGTCTGCTTAATCTGGTTAGACCACGCTTGAACCAGCATGGATAGCAGAGGAGAACTAGCCCAGGGCAAATCATACTAACGTTTGTGTGGGAAAGAATTGCAGATGCTGGTTTAAATTGAAAATAAACACAATCTCACATCTCTAACTTCAAGTAACCCTTGCTTTCCCTCTCTCTCCATCCCCACCCCCTTCCCAGTTCTCCAATCAGTCTTATTGTCTCTGACTACATTTTATCTCTGTACCGCCCACTCCCATGATCTGAAGAAGGATCTCGACCCAAAATGTCACCCATTCCTTCTCTCCAGAGATGGTGTTGCCTGTCCCGCTGAGTCACTCCAACATTTTGTGTCTATCATACTAACCTTTGCCTGTTCTGATAAGACAAAATAGGATACAGTAGATGAGGATATTGCACATATGGAAAAGTGTTTCAACTTTTTGGAAAACATGAAATGTACAGGAGAACAGGGCCTTTAGCAGCATTAATGCAAAAATGGCAAATGGATCAAGAAGAAGGTAGTGAAGTATATTTTTAATCTCTGACAAGAACAAAGTATACACTTCTGTTTCACGGGGTTCAGGAATAGAAGCACCAATGCTTTCAAAAAGCATTTAATGAAGAATTTAGTGTTTAGGGACAATTTCAAACTTTGTGGATTAAAGTAACCTTGGAAGTATGGTAAGTATTGAGGAAAATAGTAGTAATATTTAATAAAATATTAAATAAAAATAGTAATAATAAAGTAATAAAATAGCAATAAAATCAAAAGGACACAGTAAGATGGTATGATTGAGTGGGCACAAAGCAGAAATTCAATGATGAAAACTTTGAAGTGATACTTTGAAGTGCAACTCCCTATACACTGGCATCAACCAATCATCCCTGTCCCGGCTGCAATTGGTCCAAAACGCCACAGCGAGACTTCTGACAGGTACCCGTAAAATCACCCCGATTCTGGCCTCTCTCCGTTGGCTCCCAAGCTCCTCCTATATGTATATGCCCCCACCTATATTAAAAATCTTCTAACCCACCATTATATCTCCAGGTTCCTCAGGTCAGCCGACTTGGGGCTACTGACTATCCCGCAGTCCAGGTTTAAGCTCAGGGGCGACTGCGATTTTGCGGTTGCAGCACCTAGACTGTGGAACAGCATCCCTCATCTCATCAGAACTGCCCCCTTCCACCGACTCTTTTAAGTCTAGACTTAAAACCTATTTCTACTCACAAGGGTATCTTGAGGCCCTCTGAGGGAGTGCTGTATGTATGTATTTATGTATGTATTGTTTGATCTGTGTACCATTGTATGTAACACGTTAGTACCTGCACTGATGTAAAGCAATGTGAGGTCAACGAAAGTAGTTTTTAAATGTGCTATAGAAATATAATTGACTTGACTTGACTTGACTGACTTTCTCTTCAGATGAATGACAGTGACCATCGATGCTAAATACTACAGATACAAACTATCACAGATGGAAAGATATAATTACAAATAATTAATTCATAGAATATTCAATAAGTTCTATGGAGAGAGAATGAGAGAGACGCAATTCATTGTGCTTTTTTTTTTTATCAGAACCCACTTCCAGTTAAGTCAATGCCAATACTTTGGTCAATATCTACCCTTCAATCAAAATCTGATCAATGCTTGTGGGAACTGGCTGTGCAGATATTGGCTGCCAATTTCTACAAGACCATGCTTCAGAAGTGCATAATTGGCTGTGAAACATTCGGAGATTGTGGAAGGATTAGCGATGTTGTGCAAACAAAAAATGTTTAATATTTATATGCTGTGAATGCCAAAAGTTATCGAACACTTGTGAAGTGTCTTTGGAACATATAGTCCTTTCCGCTGCCTCCTAGAACATTTCAAATGAACAACTGTCAGCTCTCAAAATAAAAAAAACCAACAACAGAGACATGGAATAATTCAGAAAATGCACTGGTCACACTTGGCTGAGTGGTATGTATGTAAATACTATGCAGCACTACAGTCAAAACAATTAATGCATTTGTGTGAAGATAGACACTGATTGAATAGCAGTGCTGGCTCGAAGGGCCAAATGGCCTATTACAGCACCTATTGTCTATTGTCATAAAAAGCTGGAGTAACTCAGCGGGACAGGCAGCATCTCTGGAGAGAAGGAATGGGTGATGTTTTGGGTCGAGACCCTACTTCAGAGATGCTCCAGCTTTTTGTGTCTATCTTCAGTTTAAACCAGCATCTGCAGTTCCTTCTTACACAATGCATTTGTGTGATTCAGCTCAATTTTATTTGATCGACTTTCCTCTTAGGGCTGGTATCTATCTGAGAAACACAACTACTGATTTACCATGTGCCCCAATGCATTGACATGGCATTTCTCATTGTTATAGGAAGAAGGGTCTCGACCCTAAATGTCACCCATTCCTTCTATCCAAAGATGCTGCCTGTCCCGCTGAGTTACTCCAGCATTTTGTGTCTATCTTTGAGAATCACATTTCTCTACTCTCTGCCACCAGGGTGTGCCCCAGTTCATTGCATTAAGAGGGAGTTTAGATGTGGCCCTTGTGGCTAAGGGGATCAGGGGGTAGGAGAGAAGGCAGGTACGGACCCGAAATGTCATGATCATATTGAATGGCGGTGCAGGCTCGAAGGGCCGATGGCTACTCCTGCACCTAATTTTGACATATCTATGTTTTATCTGCGAACCCTTGTGTGATTGCAATGCTGATCCATTATCTGCCAATAAAACTGCAAATATCACGAGGATGGCTCGGTTGAATGGTTCAATGTTTCAATGGTACTGAATTGTCACATGTACTGAGGTACAGATAAATTCATTTTTGTATACAGTTCAGTACAAGTATCGCTATACATCAGCACGTAGATACATCTTTGATAAGCATCTTAGAAATAGTACAAGTGTATAGCAGTAGTACACTGAAACAGTACACAGAGTGAATATTGAGTACCAGCCTTAATCTGTTTGACTCCCACTCAGTGATGCTTGCAAACATCAATGGCAAACTGGCAGATTTTGTGTTATCTTGGTCTTTTGCAGCTTTTCCTTATTATCAGTGCCAGAGTTTCCAGAGTAGTACTCAATGAGACATTGGATGTGGCTTGGCGACCTATCATTGCTAACTGATGGTGGGGTAAAGTGTATGCTGCACTCAAATCCTCATGTGTGTTCAGTGTGACCAACCCAGCATCTGAGATGAACATAACTAATACAACCATTTGGCCCCTCATACCCACTCCATCATTCAATTAGATCATGGCTGACCTTTAACCTCAGCTCATTTTCCTGCACTGACCCCGTATTCCTCGGTCGTTGTAATATCTAAGAATACTGCTTCAGTCTCCACTATCCTCCTAGATAGGGAATTCCAAAAATGTATTACTACCCTTGATGATGAATTTTCTTTTCATCTCAATCCCAAAAGGCTAGCACCTTATTTTGAGATGGTTGCCCCTGGTTCTAGACACCTCACCCAGAAGAAACATTCATTCCTTTTCTACCCAATTAAACCCTATTAGAATGTTCTATGTTTCAATTGGACAATTTCAAATGTAAGTATTTAAAACTCATTAATAAAAATACATATATTTTAAGAATGCACTGTTGCACTGCTACTTAAAAGCAATTCAAAACATTTGAATACACCATAAACGTAGTCATAGAGTCATAGAGTGATACAGTGTGGAATAAGGCCCTTCGGCACAACTTGCCCACACTGACCAACAATGTCCCAGCTACACTAGTCCCACTTGCCCGCGCTTGGTCCATATCCCCCCAAAACCTGTCCTATCCATTTAAACATTAAAAAAAAAAAAATTCAAATGAACCCGAATCTGGTATTTTGCTTCCACTGAAAGGAATGTTCGAAATCTACGTCTGGCCTGGCAAACTTGTAGTAGGTGAACTCCCCAACAAATGCATCTGCATTTTTCTGCATGGGCACACTGCTTTTGCAATCTAGGCTCAGACCAATAAAAGCAAATGTCCTTATGAATCAGCTTATCTGCTTGTTGTGCAACCTGCAGAGATCTGTGGACCATGAGATCCATCTGAAATTCAGTACCTCATTTATTATGCCTTCTTTTGCAGCACAAAAGGGGGCCATGCAATCCATCAAATCTATCCTGACCCTCACAACAAACTTATCATTACTATTCCCATTCTCCCACTTATTTCTCAGCGACATCATAAGGTCATACAGCATGGAGCCAGTCTCTTTGCTCCACATCTGTATGAGTATCAAACATCAATTTCCAGCAATCCTACATGAATCCCTGTTTTTTTTCTCCACATTCTTATCAACTCCCCCTAAACTCCACCATCCTCCTACATTTGAGGGGCAATTTCCAGTGACCAATTAACGTATCAGAATGTTTTTGGAATGTTGGAGGAAACCAGAGCACCCGGAAAAAACCCACCTGGTCACAGGGAGAACATGCAAACTCCACATAGGCAGCACTCAAATTGAGGATTAAAACCGGCTTGTTGAAATTGTGCAGCATCCCTAATTATTGTGCCACTGTGCTGCACAGCAATCTATGATCTGAGGAAGAGGATATCTTGGAATGTATGAGGTTTTTCTAAACCAACATGTAGAGGAACCAACGAGAGAGCAGGCCATTCTAGATTGGGTATTGAGTAATGAGGAAGGGTTAGTTAACGGTCTTGTTGTGCATGGCCCCTTGGGCAAGAATGACCATAATATGGTTGAGTTCTTCATTAGGATGGAGAGTGACATTGTTAATTCAGAAACAATGGTTCTGAACTTAAAGAAAGGTAACTTTGAGGGTATGAGACGTGAATTGGCCAAGATTGACTGGCAATTAATTCTAAAAGGGTTGACGGTGGATATGCAATGGAAGACATTTAAAGACTGCATCGATGAACTACAAAAATTGTTCATCCCAGTTTGGCAAAAGAATAAATCAGGGAAGTTAGTAGATCCATGGATAACAAGGGAAATCAGGGATAGTATCAAAGCGAAGGATGATGCGTACAAATTAGCCAGAAAAAGCAGCATACCGGAGGACTGGGAGAAATTCAAAGACCAGCAGAGGAGGACAAAGGGCTTAATTAGGAAAGGAAAAATAGATTATGAAAGAAAACTGGCAGGGAACATAAAAACTGACTGCAAAAGCTTTTATAGATATGTGAAGAGAAAAAGATTAGTTAAAACAAATGTAGGTCCCTTGCAGTCAGAAACAGGTGAATTGATCATGGGGAACAAGGACATGGCAGACCAATTGAATAACTACTTTAGTTCTGTCTTCACTAAGGAAGACATAAATAATCTGCCGGAAATAGCAGGGGACCGGGGGTCAAATGAGATGGAGGAACTGAGTAAAATCCAGGTTAGCCGGGAAGTGGTGTTAGGTAAATTGAATGGATTAAAGGCCGATAAATCCCCAGGGCCAGATAAGCTGCATCCCAGAGTACTTAAGGAAGTAGCCCCAAAAATATATTAGTGATAATTTTTCAAAACTCTTTAGATTCTGGAGTTGTTCCTGAGGATTGGAGGGTAGCTAATGTAACCCCACTTTTTAAAAAGGGAGGGAGAGAGAAAATGGGGAATTACAGACCAGTTAGTCTAATGTCGGTAGTGGGGAAACTGCTAGAATCAGTTATTAAAGATGGGATAGCAGCACATTTGGAAAGTGGTGAAATCATTGGACAAAGTCAGCATGGATTTATGAAAGGTAAATCATGTCTGACGAATCTTATAGAATTTTTCAAGGATGTAACTAGTAGAGTGGATAAGGGAGAACCAGTGGATGTATTATATTTGGACTTTTGGAAGGCTTTCAACAAGGTCCCACACAAGAGATTAGTATACAAACTTAAAGCACAAGGTATTGGGGGTTCAGTATTGATGTGGATAGAGAACTGGCTGGCAGACAGAAAGCAAAGAGTAGGAGTAAATGGGTCCTTTTCACAATGACAGGCAGTGACTAGTGGGGTACTGCAGGATCAGTGCTGAGACCCCAGCTATCTTCTAGATTACTAAAAGTCTGTTCTTGACCGGTTTTCGCCATCTGTGCTGCGATTTCCGAGAGAACACCGCCCTCTACGGCCGTCATTTTTAGCCACCTTGCTCAGTGCCCCCTTCTGCCGCATGTGTGCTGAGGATTTTTCCTGTCGATTAAAAATGACAGAGATATTAATGTTTTTACAAAATTCCCCATTCTCTCTGCTGCCCCCGCTGGCGGCAGGGGGAGAGGGACTATAAAACCAGGAAGTGGTGTGCCTCACTCACTCTTCAAGATGGAGGAAGGCAGAGGGTCACGTTTCTCTGAGCTGTGAATAACACTGCACACATGTCTACTCAAATGTAAGTGCCCTTAGTGGTTCTAAAATGCTTGCAGAATGTGTCTATTGGTTCTAAAGCTTGCAAAAAAAATGTCTCTTGGTTCCAAAGCTTGCAAAAAGTGTCTCTATTGGTTCTAAAGCTTGCAAAAAAATAACTATTGGTTCTAAAGCTTGCAAAAAAATGTCTATTGGTTCTAAAGCTTGCAAAACAATGTCTATTGGTTCTAAAGCTTGCAAAACAATGTCTATTGGTTCTAAAGCTTGCAAAAAAATGTCTATTGGTTCTAAAGCTTGCAAAAAAATGTCTATTGGTTCTAAAGCTCTCTCTATTTTGTTGACATCCTTCCTATAATTGGGCGACCAAAATTGTACACCATACTCCAGATTTGGTCTCACCAATGCCTTGTACAGTTTTAACATTACATTATGAAGTGGGAAGCGGCTGTAAAAGGACAGCGCCGCTGAGGGGGGCAAAGAGAGTTCCTTTCCACAGGCAGCGTGTGGGGAGTCTGGCCCGGGTCAGCACAGCCTGGGCTGCACAAAGTTGTAAACTTGGCTGGGCCGCCAGGGGTAAATTGGATTTAGAAATGCGATTCAAAGAGCTTTTGCTAAGTTACCCTTATAATATCTATTTCCTCCGTTTTCTCTCAAGGGAAAGCAAGGGGGGGGGGGGGCATCAGGATTTTAGAGATGATTAGGTGGGGCATGGCCAAAAAAAGGTTGGGAACCACTGGTCTAAAGGGATCAGGGGATATGGAGAGAAGGCAGGTACAGGATACTGAGTTGGATGATCAGCCATGATCATATTGAATGGCGGTGCAAGCTCGAAGGGCCGAATGGCTTACTCCTGCACCTATTTTCTATGTTTCTATGATTTAGATTAGATGTTAGAGAAGCTTATAGTGAAATGAAATTCCGGAATGAAATGAAATTCCTCGTTCACATAAAGCTCACAGTGAACAGAATACATACAATTATGATGATAAACACAACAATAAATATAATGAAGAGTTCAAAACTGAGAATTGCACAAGATTGTTGTGCAATCCAAAGTAGTACAAAAGAAAAGCAGAGTGGCATAGCAGTGTTGCCTGGTTCAATAGACAATAGGTTCAGCAGTAGGCCCTTCGGCCCTTCGAGCCAGAACCGCCATTCAATGCGATCATGGCTGATCATCCCCTATCAGTACCCCGTTCCTGCCTTCTCCCCATATCCCCTGACTCTGCTACTTTTAAGAGCCCTGTCTAGCTCTCTCTTGTAAGCATCCAGAGAACCTGCCTCCACCGCACTCTGAGGCAGAGAATTCCACAGACTCACCACTCTCTGTGAGAAATAGTGTTTCCTCGTCTCCGTTCTAATCCTGACTATGGGTGCTGTCTGGATGGAGTTTGTATGTTCTCCCTGTGACCACTTGGGGTTTCTCCGGATGCTCCAGTTTCCTCCCACATTCCAAAGATGTACAAGTTTGTAGGCTAATTAGGTTCTATAAATTGTAAATTGCGCCTTGTTTTACTTAGGCGCGAGTGTACAGAATGATTGCTGGTCGGCACTGACTTGGTATGCCAAAGGGCCTGTTTCCACACTGTATATCGAAAGTCTAAAGATGCATGTTGAACTCAACAATAAGCACCAAGGCCCCTCTCACTTGGGTGAGAGGGGCCTACCCAGTCAGATCCTTCCTGTATCATTGTAGTTTTACTATCGATGCACGCTATCCTCGGGACAACTGCCATAGAAACGAGATAATTGCCCACCTCTCGGCAAAGTTTGGATTTGAGAAGAGGTTCTGGAAAACATTGCAAGGGCCTTTATCATAGCTCATCCTGAACAGCTCCATAACAGAGAAATCTCTGATTTACAACCTGTTCCCAGGGACATAAAGTCATAAGGTCATAATTGATAGGAGCAGAATTAAGCCATTCGGCCCATCAGGTCCACCATTCAATCATGGCTGATCTATCTATCCCTGCTAGCCTAATTCTCCTGCTTTCTACCCATAACCTCTGACACAATACAATACAATACAATACAAATTTATTGTCATTTGAGCCCCAGTGAGACTCAAACGAAATTTCGTTTACACAGCCATACAAAACAAAGACAATGTCCTACAGACATACACACAATTAAATTCACACAAACATCCATCACAGTGAACCCACTGTGATGGAAGGCAAAGTATTTTCTCTCCCCTGCTCTCAATTTCTCTCCCGATGTCCAAGCCCCAGGCGGGTGATGATAAGTCCCATGGCCATTTTAGGCCGTGCGGGGCGATTTACGGCCCCGCTCCCGGTCTGAAAGTACAAGGTTGGAACCCCCACGGGCGATGGTGAGTCCCACGGCCATGAAGCTGCGCCAGGTGATGTACGGTCCCGGTCCGGGTCATTCCAACCCCGCGACACGGGCTGAAGAAGTCACGTTGCGGGAGCTCCGGGAAGCGGTCTCTCTCCCCCCGGACCCGCGAGCTCCCGATGTCCCGGTCCACCAGACTTGCGGCTGCGTTGCTGGAGCCTCCGAGCCCCAGGAGTTGAGTCGCAGCAGCGGGCTGGACGTCCCTGCAAGGCTGCTGGTGCGAAAGCAGCGAGTCACCACCGCTCCCCACGGCGGTGGTGACACATGTACTAATCAAGAATCTATCTATCTCTGCCTTAAAAATATCCATTGACTTGGCCCCCACAGCCTTCTGTGGAAAAGAATTCCACAGATTCACCACCCTCTGACTAAAGAAATTCCTCCTCACCTACTTCCTAATGGAACTTCGTTTAATTCTGAGTCTATGATCTCTAGTCCTAGATTCTCCCACTAATGGAAACATCCTCTTCACATCCACTCTATCCAACCTTTTCACTATTGGGTACGTTTCAATGAGCTCCCCCCTCATCCTAAACTCCAGCGAGTACAGGCCCAGTGTCGTCACATTTTGACACATTCGGGGAAAGACATCAGGTGCTGCTGGAGAATAATCAGCTCGTTGAAAGATGCTCTTTGGTCTGTCTGAAACTTGTTGGTCTCTCAGCACAACTGGATGTTCGTCGAGGAATGTTGTTGTCTGGCCCGCTCCAGATTGCAGGAGTCGTGCTGAGGGATGCACTGAAACCACATGCAGCCAACGCCAGGGCTCTATTGAGGAGGACCGCGGTCTATGGTTTTTCCTCTGTGGATATTGAGGGAATGAATTGGGTGAGGACACTCCTCAAACAAGGGGAGGGATATAACCTCAGTGGGCCACATGAGTGACAAAGTAGTTTTGTTTAAAGATAGGTGCGAACACTACTGAGTATGACACTATTGATCGTGTGGACACTGAAAATGTGCGACAAAGCTGTTGTATAGTTTCTTTCTGCATATATTTATTATTCTGAATGAAGTTTATTTTTGGAAAAAAATCCTTCCACAGATGCTTCCTCTAGCAGTTTATTTTTCCCCAGAAATATTGCTAGAAACTCTCAGGAAACCCGGTCCCCAGACAGCAAAGTGGTCTGCAGATATTTTATTTTTAATCACTAAATTAAGGAGTTCCATTCCAAATCCTGTGCATGGTGTTAATTAAATAACTAAACATTGGCAGTTAGGTTCAGAACTGTTGAAATTAGTCTACGTGATCTGATCCAGTACATTGGTAGTAAGGGGGTAGTAAGAGGGTCCAGATCCCATCCCTTTATTCCTATAATTGGGGAACGGGTGAGTGGTGGAATATTGTGTTGCGGAACGGTTGCGTTGGGGGACCAGGCCTCCCGTGGAGGCTATGGGTGAGTGGTTGAATATTGCGTTGGGAGAACGGGTTGCGTTGGGAGACCAGGCCTCCCATGTAACAGGGACCCATTGGGTCCCACTTGTTCTAGTATATTCTAACACTCACATCTAAAGCTACCATTGCAGGATTCTAGTCCAAAAGAATGGAGCTGCACAGTCTATTCTCATACTTATCAGCATCACTCCTAATTCACTCATTTTGCTCCATGCATTTATAGTATGGTGTGTGATCTCAATGTTTTTTGTTGCCTCTTGTTCAGAAAGCAAAGTATAAAATGACCCCCCAAATAGTCTTTGAATTAATGTCAGGATTATCTCAAGATACAATCTGGTGATCATAAAATGCGAATGGAAACTCATATTCATTCATCTGATTGAAAATACTGCACTATATCTTCATTGGCACTCATGTGACATCTTCATTTAATTTCTGCCATGAGACCATTTAACTATTTATTAATGGAACATTTTATGACACACTTCCTGCTTATCTTGTCCTTGATATTTGTGTGTATCCAAATTCCAATGGTGTGCCAGCACAAATCTTCATTTAAAAGCCTATCAACTAGCTTCCTTCCTGTTCTTGACATCTAGGCACAAGACGAAGGTCCACTCAAATAAGCAATCAATAATATTCAATGAGTATTCATTCAAAAGTCTTGGCTAACATTATATGTCATCTGTTAACTTAGTAAGATGCAGTCATGAATTAAAAGATTTATGAGGGTGACATGGTGACGTAACAGTAGAGTTACGGCCTTTCAGCACCAGAGACCCAGGTTCGATCCTGATTACCGGTGCTGTCTGTACAGAGTTTGTATGTTCTCCCCGTGACCTGCATGGGTTTTCTCTAAGATCTTCGGTTTCCTCCCACATTCCAAAGATGCACAGGTTTGTGGGTTAATTTGCCTGGTATAATTGTATAAATGTAAAATTGTCCCTAGTGTGTGTAGAGTAGTATTAATGTGCTGGGGATCGCTGGTCGGTGGGGACTCGGTGGGCCGAAGGGCCTGTTTCTGCACTGTATCTCTAAACTAAACTAAAACTAATTTTGAATCTGTACGACTCAAAATGGTTTGAATGAAAAAGAGACACAAGCTTATTATTACATTTTGTAAAAAAGAAAACACATTCTCATTTTATCTATTGTTTTGCTGGCCCTGGATGATATGCACAAAACCAGGATTGTAGTTTTGGTATGAACATATTCAGAATGAAATAGGAGACCTTTCTTGTGTATTTCTTTTCTGAGACTTGTTAAATGTCAGGTTGTCTTGGCAGATGTTACAATCAACTGAAGCATCATAAACTGGCAACTTGTCAACAAGAAATTCTGCAGCAATGTCAATGATGAATGAAAATTTAAAAAAATATGCAGATATTGCAATTCTGAAACAAGAACAGAAAATGCTATAAAAAAAAACATTCAGCAGATCAGGCACCCACTGTAGAAATGGAAAGAAAACAGAGTTGACAATTCAGGTTGAGGAATCTTCACCAGTTCGATTTGAAGTGTTTCGGACCTGAAATCCTAACTATGTTTCATTCTCCACAGATACTGTCTGACCTGCTGAGTGTTTACAGCCTATTTTGTTTTAATAATGGTTTCAATTAATAATTTCATCTCCTTATAATCAACCGAATGAGAAAACTGGACAAACAGAGCTGCTTTCTGAGAAGATGTTGAATCTGGTTCCTGTAATGTTCAAATTCAAGTTTATTCTTTTCTGGGTTCTGGTACAGAACTCATTAGGAAGAAAATTGTAATTGTTATTTGCAACAATGTTATTTATTCAATTTTAAAAGGCACAGCGCTACTAAACGGAGCTGGTTTTCCAGCCCATTGTGCTGTGGGTGCTCAATGTTTAGTCTCCAACTTGTGTGATGAATGAATGAATGAATGAATGAATGAATGAATGAATGCATGAATGTGCTTTATTGTCACATGTGACAAGTCACAGTGAAATTCTTTGCTTGCAAATAGTCGCCACATAAAGGGCGCTGACAAAGTTACAATGTATCCCGTATCAAGTCCACCTTTGTTCTCCACCCTCTCCCACCCCCTCCCCCTCCCTCATGCCGGTTCCTCCACGCTGGGTCCTCCGTTGTTCCTGGCAGCCTGGCCTCCGACCCCAGGTGGACCGCACTCAACAATTGCTGACCCTGACTGCCAGCGGACTCATCGACCGCCGATGACTCTAATAGATCATTAGAGTATAATAGAGCTCAATGACACCAACAGATCATGGGTTTAAAATAGACAGTTCAACATATAGAGCTTCCATTCTCAGTTATAATACTACAGGGAAGCATAGACTGGATATAAAGAAGTTTCCCTGCAGCAAGGAGTAAAAAAACACAAGAGTCTGCAGACACTGGTATTTAGAGTAAAAATCAACTGAGTACAAACTCAGCAGGTCAGGTAGCACATGTGGAGGAAACATGTGATGTCAAGATGTTGGTGAAATCTGCTAAGGGGCAGCACAGTGGCACAGCGGTATATTTGTTGCCTTACAACGTCAGAGACCCGGGTTCGATCCTGACTGCAGGTGCTGTCTATACAGAGTTTATATGTTCTCCCTGTGACTGCGTGGGTTTTCTCCAGGTGCTCCGGTTTCCTCACACATATCAAAGACGTGCAGATTTGTAGGTTGATTGGCTTCTGTACAATAGTTAGCGGGGTGATCGTTGGTTTGCGTGAACTCTGTGGGCTGAAGGGCCTGTTCCCACGTTGTATGTCTAATGTCTAAAGACTAAAGTCTAAATGAAATTTGAATCTGAAGAAAGGTCCCATCTCGAAACATTGTCTGTTCATTTCCCTCATGGATGAATCCTGAGCTGCTGAGTTCCGCCAGCAGTTTGTTTCTTAATATTTGTTTTCGTCCTGCTGAAAGTTCCAATCTCACCCTGGCAAATTATGAACCTCAATTCAGTATCTCATCACTGCTTGAGCATTAGAATAAAAAATGATAAAGCTGCTGGACTATTTGTAAAACTTTAACTAAATGGCTAATGTCACCCTAATAAGGGACACTTACTACTTTTGGCCTTCCGAAAACATAATTTGAAGAACTAGAAACTTAATTGGCCTCTTAGCTTTGCAATTCATCTATTTCCCCTTTGTGGAAAAAAAAGGTTGACTTTTTTGCTAACTATTAATTGCTAAAAAGATTTTTGCTGACTATTATTATTTTTTTTTTAATCACAGCAGTGCATTTATTCAAGCGCTTTTAGTTAATAAACTTTTACCAAGTACAAAATACATAAATAAACTTGTCAGCGATAAAACTGATAACAGCTACTTTGGCATGGGCATTTATCTCAATGCAACAAATCAAATTTGGGAACTTGTTTAGCCAGAGACCTGGCACAGTTATCCAGGAGCAGTTAAGATACTGTTTGCGTTTACTTTAAAAGCTAACAGGCGTTAAGAAACAAGAGGGATTTTGCTGGAGTCGAGCAAGATTTTCAGAAATAATATTGAACTTTGATGATGGAAGTAAAAACATCCTTGGGGGGGGAAGTCCTCCAAGGGCAGTACAATGGCAGAGCAGGGAAATGTATGGAGAATGGAAACACATGCAGAAGATAAATAAGCAGTTCCACATTGGTCTGGCTTCCAGAGACGGAAGAGAGAGTGGTATGGATGAGGAAACAAAAACACCAAAGCACAGCATCACTTTCCCTCTCCTCCCATCCGCCTTCTCTTCAGCAGATTTCACCAACATCTTGACATTATATGTTTTGTGTTATTTCAGATAAATTGTAACAGTAAACAGTAGTCGTTTGAAAATGCAAAAATAATTTCCAGATGTGTTAGTGCTCCACAAAGACATCTGTGGCAACTGAACCATCAGAAGTAGTTCAACATCAAACAATCGTATTCTTTAATCATAATTGCATATTTTGTTTGGGGAAATAACCCCTGGTCCCAAGCATTGTGACACGTCCACAAACAGATAACCTTTTCGTCAGATGAATCTAAATATAAAATAATAAACTAACGAAAGTAAAACTATGTAACATGTGTTTCACTTTCCAATACAAACTTGCTACAAAGTTTCGACTCGAGATAATTTCGAAAGTTTCGAGATAATTATCAGGAAACCAAAATTTCAAGGAAGGAATGCAAGTACATGGTGGTTATGAACTTGGTCATATAGTATGATTCTGGTTAGTGAAAGCCACATGCAGACTAAGAGAATGATTTCCTAAAGTGATGTCCATTTAAACTTCATAGTATGCATCAGGAGCATATTGCTGTTGATTTAACTCTGGGTTTGACGACTCCTGCATCAAATTTTCTCAGTACCACAAACGACAATAGAAAATTTATAATCCAGATTGAAGCCAGCCAAATTCCACCCTCCAGCACTGACACATTGATGACTGCATTGGGGGTACCTGCACCCGTTGATTTCATTAACTTTACCACTATCTTCCACCCTACTCTCAAATTCGCTTTGACATCTCTCTCCCCTTTCATGATATCTCAATCTCCATCACAGGGGGCACACTATTGACTGACAGCTACTTAAAACCCCACCAATTTCCACATTTATTTGAACAACACTTCTTCCCACCCTGCCTCTTGCAAATACCTTACTTCCTACTCGCAATGCATTGATCTCCACCACATCTGTTCCCAAGATGACAGTTTCCATTCTAGGGCATCTAAGATGTTTCCTTAGTAAATGTGGCTCCCCTCACCCACCCCTCCCCCCTCCATTGTCATAGATGGTTTCCTAACCTGCATCTCAGCTATGCTCTAACACCATGTACCCCAGATGGAACAAAGGTAGAGTTCCCCTAACCCCTACCTTTCACCCCATTAGTTTCCACAGCCTTCCTTTGGTTTTAAAATTGACTCCCTGTTCAACATGATTTAATTAACATTTCCTTTATCCTTCCTGCATCCTTTAGGCTCTTAGCATTCTAGAATCATATCGCATGGAAGCATACGCTTTGGCCAAACTCATCCATGCTAACCAAGGTGCCCCATCTAATTAAGTCCCATTTGCCCATGTTTGGTTCATGTCCCTCTAAATCTTTCCTGTTCATGTATCTGTCCAAATAACTTTTTGCTATTGTCATTGTACATGCCTCATGTACAATGACAATAGTACATGCTTCCTCTTTGTACATGCTTCCTCTTTGTACATGCTTCCTCTTTCAGCTTGTTCCATATACCCACACTGAGTTAATGTTTCCCCTCAGGACCCCATTAAATCTTTCCCCTTTCATCTAAAGTTATGCCCTCTAATTCATGATTCCTCTACCCTGCGAAAAACATTTTGTGCTTTCACCCTATCTATTCCCCACATGATTTTATACATCTCTAGAAGATCATCCCTTCATCATCCTGCACTCTAAGGAATAACATTCTTGCCTGATCAATCTCTCCCTATAGCTCAGGTCCTCAAGTCCTGACAACATCCTTGTAAATCTTTGCACCATTTCCAGCTTAATAGTATATTTCCTATAGCAGTGTGACCAAACCTGAACACACTACTGCGAGTGCAGCCTCATCAACATCTAGTACGTGTAACATAATGTCCCAACTTCTATATTCAATTTCCTGACTGATGAAACCCAGCCAAAAGCCTTATTCATCACCACGTGCAACACAACTTTCAAGGAACTATGTACTTATTCTCTTAGATCTCCGCTGATCGACCAAACTCCCAGACACCTCCATTCATTATGAAGGTCCCTGGTTCAACTTCCTAAAATGCAACACCTCACACTTATCTGAATTAAACTCAATTAGCTATTTCACATCCACTTGGCCAGCTGATTAAGATCCCAAGGTAATTCTTGACACCAATCTTCACTGTTTTAGTGTCATCTGCCTGTACTTTCTCATCCAAATCACTGTTCAAACAGCAATGGGCCAAACATTGATCCCTGGGGCACACCACTAGTCACAGGCGTCCATTCCAAAAAACAACCTTTCACCATTACCTTCTGCTTCTTACCATGAAGCCAATACTGTATCCAGTTAGCTAGCTCTCCATGGATCTCATGCAATTCAAACATCCAGAGCCGCCAACCATACGAACATTATAAACGGCTATAATGAAGTCCATATAGACTATGTCCTGTGCCCTGACCTCATCAACTTTCTTGGTTACTTTTTCAGAAATCAGATTTGTGAGACACAGTTCCCTGTGCACAAAACCATGCTGACTATTGCTAGTCAACCTTTGTCTTTCCAAATGCATTAATATCATATTGTTTGGTGTCCTTTTCAGTAACTCCCCTAATAAAAATGTACAATTTACAATTATACCAAGTAATTAGCCTACAAACCTGTATGTCTTTGGATTGTGGAAGGAAACTGGAGATCCCGGAGAAAACCCACACAGGGCACAGGGAGAACATACAAACTCCATACAGACAAGCTCCCGTAGTCAAGATCGAACCAAAGTATCCGGCAGCTACTCCACCGCTGCACCACTGTATTTTAGTATATAATAATTTTACTCCTACAAATGTGACTGACCGTATCTAAATCTTTAAACTGAATAATATTACACTTGTATTTTTACATTCAATATTCCTTCTATGTATTTATTTCCAGGCTTAACTTTTATGATTCTACTCATAAAGAATCTTACTTCCTCTTCAACATTCACAGTTTCAGGTTTAAACATTGTTAGCTGTCATCGATATTAATATTGGCATTGGCATTGGTTTATTATTGTCACGTGCACTGAGATCCAAGTAAATCATACCATACAGGAATACATCCGTTCAAAAGAGAAAATAAAAAAGAGTGCAGAATACAGTGTTACAGCAGCAGTAGAGATATAATTGATCATCACCAAAGTTTACAGAAATCAGGAAGGTTTATTAATAATATCTGCATTACATGGATGCCTGAAAGAGGATTGGGTTTAAATGCAGAATTTAAATTCAAATTCTCTTACGTTAGATTTTAATTTTTCTTTCTGTTTATATCGGGGCAGGCCATTTTTAACATGCCATCTTCCCCCCCCCCCTCTTTTCTTCCCGTTGTGTCCTTTGTTGCTTTGTCCATCCTGTAGGATTAGCAATTTATAACATCAGCAACAAGTCACATGAGGGGCTGAACTCGTCCTTTATTACAGCCTTTCAGAAGAATTCCCTCTGCTCCATCCATCATCTTCCACCTCCCACTCCTTTTCTCCCTTTCACAGTTCTGATAAAGGGTTCTGGAACTGAAACATTAACCATGTCTCTTTCTGCAAATGATGCCTGACATGCTGAGAATTTCCTGCATTATCCCTTTTTAGCTTGTTCGACCAGCTCAATAACTTGAAGCTTTGCCATGAGGAAACATCTCTTGTTATGCAAGAAGAATGTTTACTTGGATAATTTACTGAAAATTGCATCCTGGTGAAATAGTTGATATATTCAACTTAATTGAAATATTAAGAAGGGAAGAGAATAGTTAAATCCTTCCAAATCGTAGTCCTAACGCATTGGAGACAGGCCCTTCAGCCCAACCGGTCCATGCTGACCAAGATGCCCCATTTAAGCTAGTTCCGCTTGTCTGAATATGGCCCATGTCCTTCTGAACATTTCCTATCCATATACTGTACCTCTCCAAGTGTCTTTTAAATGTTGTTATAGTACTTGCCTCAACTACCTCCTCCAACAGTTTATTTCACATACCCATGAGTGAAGAAGGTGCTCCTCAGGTTTCTACTAAGTTTTGTCCCTCTCACCTTAACCCTATGACTTCCGGTTCTTGATTTCCCTATCTTCCTTTGTACATTCACCCTATTTATTCCCCTTGTGATTTGATTCAACACTATAAGATCACCCCTTAGCCTCTTGCGCTCCAAAGAATAAAGTTCTAACCTGTCCAAACTTTCCCTACAGGTTGTTGAGTTCGGGCAACATCCTTGTAAATCTTCTCTGGAAATCCTTCCTATAGCAGAACATTTCTAGTTGCTCTAATAATATTCTCACTACAGTGCTACAATGCTGAGAACTATATTCTCCACTCTGTATCTTCCCATTTGCTCTACCTATTGTATTTGAATTTGACTTGATTATTTTCATGCATGTTATTATCTGATTTGATTGGATAGCATGCAAAACAATGCTTTTACTATACCTCAGTACATGTGACAATAATAAACCAAAACTTATTCTGCACTCTGTATCTCACCATTTGCCTTCCATATTGTACCTGCGTTTAATTTGATTGTATTTATGTATAGTATTATCAGATTTGATTGATTTGATCATCACCAAGTGCTTCGAGAGGCTGATCCTGGCACACCTCAAAAGCTGCCTACCCCCCACACTGGATCCCTATCAGTTTGCCTACCGCAAGAACAGGAGTACGGAGGATGCCATCTCAACGGCACTTCACTCCGCCCTCTCCCACCTCGACAACAGAGACACTTATGTAAGAATGCTGTTCATCGATTACAGCTCAGCATTCAACACCATTATTCCATCAAAACTGATCACCAAACTCGGTAACCTGGGCATCGACCCCTCCCTCTGCAACTGGATACTGGACTTTCTAACCAACAGACCCCAGTCTGTGAGGTTAGACAAGCACACCTCTTCAACCCTCACCCTGAACACCGGCGTTCCTCAGGGCTGTGTGCTGAGCCCCCTCCTCTACTCCCTCTTCACCTATGACTGCACACCTGTACATGGTATTAACACCATCATCAAGTATGCAGATGATACAACGGTGATTGGCCTCATCAGCAACAACGATGAGCTGGCCTACAGGGAGGAGGTCCAGCACTTAGCTGCATGGTGCGCTGACAACAACCTGGCCCTTAACTCCAAGAAGACCAAGGAGCTCATTGTAGACTTCAGGAAGTCCAGAGGCGGCACGCACACCCCCATCCACATTAACGGGACAGAGGTGGAACGTGTTTCTAGCTTCAGGTTCCTGGGAGTCAACATCTCCGATGACCTCTCTTGGACCCACAATACCTCTACTCTGATCAAGAAGGCTCATCAGCGTCTCTTCTTCCTGAGGAGACTGAAGAAGGTCCATCTGTCTCCTCAGTTCCTGGTGAACTTCTACCGCTGCACCATCGAGAGCATCCTTACCAACTGCATCACAGTATGGTATGGGAACTGCTCTGTCCCCGACCGGAAGGCATTGCAGAGGGTGGTGAAAATTGCCCAACGCATCACCGGTTCCACGCTCCCCTCCATTGAGTCTGTCCAAAGCAAGCGCTGTCTGCGGAGGGCGCTCAGCATCGCCAAGGACTGCTCTCACCCCAACCGTGGACTGTTTACCCTCCTACCATCCGGGAGGCGCTACAGGTCTCTCCGTTGCCGAACCAGCAGGTCGAGGAACAGCTTCTTTCTGGCGGCTGTCACTCTACTCAACAACGTACCTCGGTGACTGCCAATCACCACTCCCCCCCTCCGGACACTTATTATTTTTTAATTCAAATCGTTTGCTATGTCGCTCTTCAAGGGAGATGCTAAATGCATTTCGTTGTCTCTGTACTGTACACTGACAATGACAATTAAAATTGAATCTGAATCTGAATCTGAATCGGTATAGCATGCAAAACAAAGCTTTTTTACTGTACCTCAGTACACATGACTATAATAAACTGAAACCAAAACTAAAACAAAAACTGAACACAATACTCCAAAAACACCCTCATAATAATAATAATAATAATAATAATAATAATAATAATAATAATAATATATTTTATTGTCATTGCACATCAGTGCAACAAGATTTAGTTTGCAGCTTCTAACCGATGTCAAAAAAATAAAATAAATAAATAAACTGTGCGACGTGACTATCTGAGGGAGACAGTCCAGGGGGGATGGGGAGCACTCAGCAGGGCTGGTTCAGAGCCGCTATAGCTCTGGAAATGAAGCTGTTTCTGAGTCTGGAGGTTCGGGCGTAGAAGGCCTTGTAACATCAATGTTTAGTACAAATGTAACTTCTATACTTAATACCCTAACTGATGAAGACCAATGGACCAAAAACCTTCTTCATCGTCCTATCTGTGAGGTTTAGTTTAGTTTAGTTTAGAGATACAGTGCGGAAACAGGCCCTTTGGCCAACCGAGTCCGCATCAACCAGCAATCCCTGCACACTAACAATATCCTACACACACTTGGGACAATTTACAATTATACTAAGCCAAGTAACTACAAACCTGTATGTCTTTGGAATGTGGGAGGAAACCGGAGATCCTGGAAAAAACCCACGCAGGTCAGGGAGAGAATACACAAACTCAATATAGACAGTCAGGATCGAACTCAGATCTCTAGCGCTGTAAGGCAGTAACTCTACCGCTGCACCACCGTGCCACCCTTCTTTCCATGTATACATTTATTTAACTACTAGAATAGGGTGATTTCTGAACGTTGGTGCAAAGTGATGGATGTGTTCAGAGACTCAAGAGATTGCAGATACAACAAATCTAGAGCAAAGAACGAACTGATCAAGGAATTCAACGGGTCAAGCAGCATTTATTAAAGCATCGTTAATGTGTTGGCTCAAGATCCTGAATCACCGTGGCTCCTGAGAAGATAACCAGCATGTAAATGTGAGAGGGAGTGGTGAGATAGGGACTGACAGGCAATCAGTGGAACACAAGAAGTTGCAAATTCTGGTATCTGCTAAATAGGTGAAATGAGATAAGGAAGGAATGATGGGCATATGAAACCCGGTAAGGGAGAGGAAATGGAGGAGAAAGGAGCATAGCAAGTGCTGGTTACCTGAATTTTGAAAAGTCAGTAAATGAGTTTGTATTCTTTACTCCTTTTTCGAGAACGTCATACCAAGCAGCAGATGCAATTTTATAACCTGAAGATACAACTAGCACTATGGTGAGCAAGGATGAGGTGGGCCAAAAGAGCATATTACTCTGGTGTATATTCCTATGATTACTTTATAATCACACAAATTAAAATAAATAAAAGTATAATCATAAAAAAATGGTTGCAGTTCAGGTCACCCCATTACAGGAAGGATCTGGAGGCTTTGGAGAGACTGCAGAAGAAGTTTACGAGGATGCTGTCTGGATTAGAAGTTATTAAGTAAATGGTCAATTTGGACCAGTTTGTATTGTTTTCTCTGGATTGTCAAAGGCTGCAGGGTAGACCTGATAGAAGTTTAGAAAATTATAAGATGCATAGATAGAATAGACAATCAGAACAATGTCCCCAGATGTAGAAGTACCAGTGGCACAGTGGCACAGCGGCAGAGCTGCTGCCTTACAATTTCACGGACTCGAGCTCGAAACTGACTATGGGAGCTGCCTGTATGGAGTTTGTATGGTCTCCCTGTGATTGTGTGGATTTTCTCCGAGTTCTCTGGTTTACTCCCACACTCCAAAGACACAAATTTGTAGTTTAATTGGCTTTGGTAAAATTGTAAATTGTCCCTATGTGTAGGATAGTGTTAGTGTATGGAGTGTTCGCTGGTCGGCACAGACCCTGTGGGTCGAAGGGCCAGTTTCCACATTGTATCTCTAAAATCTGAAGTCTAAATATCAAATACTACTTTGCATAGCTTTCAGGTCAGAGGAGAACGTTTAAAAGAGATATGCGAGGCAGGTTTTTTTACACAGAGAGTAGAAGGTGCCTGGAATACACTTCAGGGTGTGGTGGTGGAGGCAGATATGATAGTGGCATTTAACAGGCTTCTAGATAGATACATGAATATGCAGCGAAGGCAAGGAAGAGATTGGCAGACAGGTTAGTTTAACTTGGCATCATGTTCAGCACAGACATTGTGCACTGAAAGGCCTGTTCCTGTACTGTACTGTCCTATGATCTATGCTTTATGACATAGTGCTTATATTTGTGGTTACTCACAACACAGGGCCATGTCAGTAATTGATGGGAAAGTAATAAATATTTTATCTTGTTCTACAAAGATTTAATGAAGCCGATAAACAACACTCACTTTAGAAAGCAAATTTGACTTTTTCTTTGGACTGTCATATGTGTTCTACTGTGTAGGAAGGAACTGCAGATGCTGGTTTAAATCGAAGATAGACACAAAATGCTGGAGTAACTCATTGGGACAGGCAGCATCTCTAGAGAGAAGAAATGGGTGACGTTTCGGGTCAAAACCCTTTTTCATACCCTTCAGATTCAGATTTGGGAATAGGTGTTCTACTGGTCTTTCACTGTCTAAGCAGCAGATAAATCCACTCAATTAAGTGAAGCACCACAATAAAAGCACCATCTTTGTAACCCTTTCATCATTAACAGGACAAGATTTCGATGAATTAAATATTCATTTATAATATAAAGTTTTAAAACCTCAACAACCTGCAGCAACTGACAACTAATAATCAACAAGGAACTAGTTGTTATGAATTTGCAGAATTTCCATTATTTTAATGGGATGAACATTCTAATTACATAAAACACTGAGAGCCAGAATGCTTCTTTTACTTTGAAATCCATTTTTCAATTAAATAACAATATAATGAGAAATGGCAGTCCTTGTCTTGCATCTTCCAGCACTAAGATAAAATAATGTACACATAGTTATCAATCTACAGAAACTTCCCCAGGCAACCAGCATCAATGGTTTTGAAAACTTACACAACGATACAACAAACTGACATGCCTCCAGAATAAACAATTTTAATCTCGTGAATGGAAATGAATATCTGTCAAATAAAAATCACAATTTTGGATGGTGCTAAATTAGAGCAGGCACCATCAGAGGGAGGGGGGGAGAGGGAGATGGTTTGGGAGAGGGAGACGTCGAGGGACTGGGAAAGGGAGAGGGAGAGAAACATAGAAAACAAATAGGTGCAGGAGTAGGCCATTTGGCCCTTTGAGCCAGCTACGCCATTCAATATGATCATGGCTGATCATCCACAATCAGTACCCCGTTCTGGCTTTTACCCCATATCCCTTGATTCCCCTAGCCCTAAGAGTTAAATCTAACTCTCTCTTGAATACATCCAGTAAATTGGTCTCCACTGCCTTCTGTGGCAGAGAATTCCACAGATTCACAACTCTCTGGGTGAAAAGGTTTTTCCTCATCTCAGTTTTAAATGGCCTACCCCTGATTCTTAAACTGTGACCCCCTGGTTCTGGACTCCCCTAACATCGGGACATTTTTTTACTGCCTATACCCTGTCCAATCCTCTAAGAATTTTATATGTTTCTATAAGATTGCCTCTCATCCTTCTAAATTTTAGTGAATATAAGCCCAGTCGACCCATTCTTTCATCATATGTCAGAGGCAGAGGGAGCGGGACAGGGACAGAGAGGGGGAGAGGATGAAGCAGGGTGCATGTTGGTGCTCTCCTACAGCTCCAATGTGACCCCATGTTTGATCCTCACCGTTTGTTTCCCTTTTGTCTTCCCACATTCCAAAGGTGTACTGGTTGTAGATTAATTGACCATTGCAAATCGCCCCTTAGTACAGGTAAGAGACAGAAATAATCAAAGGGTAGTTGATGAGCATGTGAGAGAGAACAGTTAACAAGGAACTAAATGGGGGAATGGAATTTGATGGGATTTCTCAGCATAGATTCGATAGGTATTTGTTCAGAAGAGGGAGGCGTAAACTCAGCAGCCAAATTCAGAACATTGAACGCTCTTGGAAGTAATCATCAAGTTGGCACTATTAATTTTACATATTCTGAACATTGTATCTCTCCATGTTTTGACCTGGAATTAGAGTGAGAATGTGTACTGTTTAATATTCACTCTATGTTTCTCACACACACCAGATCAGTGTGAGAATGTGCATTAGTTAATATTCACTATACATTTCTTATAGTCATCCACTGAGTTTGGCCTGAACCTGTCTACGTGAAGTAAAACTAGTTGGGGTCATATAGAACAGCTCAGAACTTTCTTAAAAAGTAACTCCTGAGTGTTATGTGATGTACTACAAAATACTGTGCACTTATAAGACCTTTGTTATCTAACAATCTAGTACAGCTTTAATGCTTAACTGTAACTTCAAGTCACTTGTACTTCTCTCTAAGTTTTCACATTTCTAACTCCAGTTGAACACTTGAAGGAGGTCCTTCTTATCTGCACGGACAATCACGCCTGTCCACAGATTCCTTGTACATTGCCTTTTAGAAATTGCCTACATTTACAGATCCCCCTCCACATTTTGAGCAGTGCATCTAAGCGAATACTTGGAGGGATCTATTTGTGCAAGTATAGGAAATCAATCATGATTGCAACTCCTTTAGCAAGTTGTTAATGTTTTGCCCTAAGCCCTCCTTATTTTATGGGAAAAATATTTACAACTGAGATGATTTGAATGGTGCAAATTCCCCCCTTTGATTGAATTATCCTTGATCTTATCTTGCTTGCTATAAAGCTATGAAAATTGTTCTTCCTCATTCCCATGTCAATGAATAAACCCTTTGTCTTTGTAAGTGTAGGCCATTGTTTTTGACATGTTGATGAGTATCACACTCACAAACATTGTGATGGGAAAATTCTGAGATTTTCAGCATTTTGAATGGAGTTTTAATGGGTTTCACTCCAACAACAATTAAGTATTAACTTCTTTGGGAGCAATGTGTAGGAAGGAACTGCAGATGCTGGTTTACACCAAAGACTGACACAAATTGCTGGAGCAACTCAGCGGGCCAGTCAGCATGTCTGGAGAGAAGGAATGGGTGACATTTCAGGTCGAGCCCCTTCTTCAGACTGAGAGTCACAGCCATCTGATCACTTTAACGTTGATCAGTTTTTAGTGGAATGTGTTAGTGCTGCAGATTTAACGACAGGACAGTGTTTTTAGGAACTTCTTTGATTGTTAGCTGTATTTTTGAAGAGAGGCACTTTGTCCTTGTTCTCTATTTCAGCAGTAATTTCATGGAAAATTGAAGCTAATTTTGTTTTTGTTCTCTCTTTCTGGCAGAGGTATAGATCCAAATCTGTCATATTCATTCTAGGCAAAACTGGCATGAATGTCAGTCTGATATTTGGTTTATTATTGCCATGTGTATCAAGATATATAAAAAAACTGCTTTGCATGGTATCCAGGCAGATCCCACCATGCAAGACTACAATCGAAGCACACGCAAGTACATTCAAACCATACATGATTGCCCCAAGTAGTGCAAAATGAGAAGGGAAACAGAGTGCAGAAGATAGTGTTACAGCTACAGAGATCATGCAGATTAGAAAACTGCAAAGTTGCAATGAAGTGGATTAGGTGATCAGGAATACATCCATAGAATAGCCTTGTTACAATTCCTGCCATCAGTGGCGCTCCAGATCCACAGACTGCTGTGCGCGGGACTCTCGAGAGGCTGTAGGGGGGGGGGGGGGGGGGGGGGGGGGGGGGAGTAAACTGCAGGCTTTTCATTGTTGTCGGGGAGGGATTTCCTCTTACAACAAGTTTATGATGTAGAGGAAATCCCGTTCTGTCATCCGTTCACATTTTATTTCAATACGTTGCTGGCCTATTGAATCGCTGGATTTGAAAGTCGGGGTTCAAATTCAAGGCCTTCAAAATCACGGATCACAAGTTCACGCTAAAACAAAATGTATGTAGAACGTTTACTTAACATCTTATCTAGTTTTTGATGTCATTTAATTTTAATCTGATGATGCGAAATAAGTTAATTAGACCCTGATATCGGCAACATGATCATTATCCGTATTGTGTAATTGTCTATCCGTGATCACTATTTTCATGCTAATTATCTTTCTAAAAACTTCCACAGTACATACAGATCGGATTGTGGCCGTCGCCATGTTAGACATGGCGGCCCCCATGTTGAACATTAGCGGCAGCCATGACCAATCTGTATGTGTGTCTGTAAAAAACGGCCCTTGTGACAAGGCTTGTCCTCGATCACAGCTTTTGATTTAAGTCAATACAAAACAATAGGGAACGATGCTAATTTCCTAGTATGAAAATGACCATAACTTTTTTAATACTCAGGATATGAAAGTGAATTAGGTAAATATTAAAGGTTTGTTTTATGCTTTATCTGATGAGATAAATTAGTCTTGATTTTTTAAATCTCAAAATTTTGTAACATTCCTGCTTAGAATATGAGATTTATTCAAGAACCTGACTACAGTGGGAAGAACCTGCTTGCAAGTCTTTGTTTCTTGCAGTCTTGCGCAGAACATTTACCAAACCAATTTATGATGCATCCTGATAGGTTTGCTCTCTTGTGGTTTAGTGTTCCACAAAAAGTAGACCAAATGTGGCTAAACAGACCCAGCTTTGATTGGGCACCTTGATTGGCATGGGCAAGTTGGACCGAAGGGCATGTGTCGGTGCTGTGTGACTTCATTATTCCAGGCTCTTTAGCCTTCTTCACCTCATTTTTATCCTTACGGTTTGCACCAGAGATTCTTATCAATGTGATTTATGTGGTTTGGTATTTTTGAAGTCACACAAGTTTAAGCTTCCATCATCTCAGTGATTATCTCAGTCTGTCTTCTTCAATGACACCTCAGATCTGTATCCTCCTTCATAGAAGCAAAGAAACATAGAAAATAGGTGCAGGAGTAGGCTATGTGGACCTTCGAGCCAGCACAACCATGCAATATGATCATGGCTGATCATCCAAAATCAGTACGCCATTCCTGCTTTTTCCCCATATCCCTTGATTCCTTTTGCCATAAGAGATATACCTAACTAAAACATAACATTCAAAGGGGTATGAATTCCTTTCCAAAATGTGATTCCTTTGACTGCTGCATCTATCTTCTAGACATAACTAAAATACTGATCTTGTTATCTTCCGGTTTGGCGGTCTTTCTATTTGCGCCCAAACGGTTTGCGATAGCGCTACGATTTTCACCAGTTCACTCACCGTTCCCCAGTGCTGCGAATCCACCAAGTTTCGTTCCGATCGGTTGACTGTCGTAAAAGTTAGCAGAGTTTAAAAATCTTAAAAAACGTGCGTGCACAGATCGATCTCTTAGCCTGCTAGTCAGCGGCGTGCGGATTAGTCTCTACCCCTGTTACTCCCCGGGATGGTCCGCCCCTTCCTGCGTCATTGTGTCTTTATTGAAGCTGAGGAAGGCTCGGCAGAGGTTTCCAAACGGACTTTCGGAGGGACCTGAAGCAGCCCAGCCCAGCCCAGCCCCAAGCAGCAGCCCAGTGTCGGAGGCCCGACCCGGCCCAGCCCAGCCCAGCATGGGAGACCCAGCCCAGAGTCGGAGACCCAGCCCAGCCCAGTTGGAGATGTTGCTGATGTTGCCAAATGGAAAGCGGAAACTCTGATCCCGGTGGAGGGGAACGACCAGCAACCAGCGCCCGCTGTGAGTCCCCATCGCACCGACAATTCCAGCCACTACTCCTCTGGTCCCCTTTGCTGACTCCTCCCCCCTCTCCCCCATGATGCCCCCTTCTCCCCCATGGCTCTTCCCCCATCTTTTCTCCGAGCTCACTCCCCCGCCCACACACCCCTCTCCCTCACACAACAACTCCCCTGCCCACACACACCCCTTCCCCCCCTGCCCACACACACGCACACACACCTGCCCACAACCCTGCCCACACCCCCACAAACACCCCCCACACACACACCCTACCGCCCACATCCTTCCGCCCACACACCTCCACCCCACAACCTCCCCCGCCCCCCCTCATACACCCCCCCACCCCCCACAACCCCCCCTCCCCACAACCCCCCCTCCCCCCACACCCCTGCCCCCCCCCCCTCCGCCCCCACCCCCCCCCCTCCCCCACAACCCCCCCCTCCCCACAACCCCTCCGCCCCCACAACCCCACCCCCGCCCCCACACACCCTTCTCCCCCACAACCTCTCCGCCCGCACACTTCTCCCCCTCCTGCCCACATATACACCTTCCCCCCCCCACACCCCCTGCCACACATCCCCCTTCCCCCACACCACCGTCTCCCCTCTATACCTCCCCGTCCACACACATCCCTCCCTCCCTCCCTCCCCACACCCCTCGCCACACACCTCACTTCCCTACCCCCCTCCCTTCCTTCCCTCTCCCCTCCCTTCCCCCCCTCCCACACATGAAGAGGAGGAAAGGGAGTGCTCGGGGATGAGGGGAAATGAGCCACACTTGCGCAGTTAGGGGCTATGGGTGACTGGTGGAATATTCTGTTGGGGGAATGTGTTACATTGGGGGAACGGATGAGTGGTGGAATATTGCGTTGGGGAATGAGTTGCATTGGGGAACCAGGGGTCCCGTGTACTGGGACCCAACGGGTCCCACTTAGTCTAGTGTACCAATAAAATGAGGACAGAATTATCCCTTCAATTCGGGAACATAAATAATATGGCAGGCATGTGCTCCCATCACCCCATCTGCCATTTGTGTAATGTGGAAAATGCAAGCTGGTATGCAACATTTGTGAACTTTGCAGGCTTGCCAAGGTGCTAACATGTTGGATGTGGAATTTAATAATAGTTTAACATTTCCTGTGAACTTTCTTTGTTTATCACCCACTTTTTATTCATCCTAATCTTTTACTTACTGGAACTTTAAAAAAAAACATAGAAGGTTCTATTCTATTGGTGTTAGTAATTGCATGTTTAATCTAAATGATAAACTAAATATAAAACTAAATTGTTGGCCTGAGTTATAGGGAGAGGTTGGCCAGGCTAGCAACTTTTATACCTTGGAGCACAGGAGACTGAGTGGTAATCTTCTAGACGTGTATAAAATCATAAGAGGAATAAATATGGCAAATGCACAGTTTTTTACCCAGAATGGGGGAATCAAAAACCAGTGGACAAGGGTTTAAAGTGAGAGGGGAAAGATTTAATAGAAATCTAAAGGGCCTGTACCACCACCATGCGACTGCATGCAGCGAGCACGCCCAAACCGGAAGCGGGGCCACGCGGAGGTCGAGTGATCCCGTATGAGTTGACGTGGAGTTCGAGCGAAGGCGTACGACGTCAAGACCCTGCGTACGGCGTCAAGGCGCTGCGTACGGCATCGAGACGCTGTGCACGCCCGTCGAGGCGGTGCGTACGGCCTCAATGCAGCTGCGGGCCGGCAGGCCGTTGCCGCGCGGAATTTTTGGACGGTGTCAGTTTTTCGGAGCCCCGCGCAATGTCGGGACCAGCTTCGCACAACGCCATATGGCTCCGGCGATCGAAGTGGGACCGGACCTGCGAGGCCGTACGGCTCATGCGACCACGTTAGGTTGCGCTTGCCGCATGCAGTCGCATGCTTGTGGGACAGGCCCTTTAGACTTTAGACTTTAGATTTTAGAGATATAGTGTGGAAACAGGTCCTTCGGCCAACCGAGTCTGCGCTAACCAGCAATTACCCCATACTCTAGCACTATCCTACATACTAGGAACAATTCACAATTTTACAATCCAATTAACCGACAAACCTGCATGTCTTTGGAGAGTGGGAGGAACCCGGGGCACCTGGAGAAAACCCACGCGGTCACAAGGAGAAGGTACAAATTCCATACAGACGTCACCCGTAGCCAGGATTGATCCCTGATGCTGTAAGCCAGTGACTCTACTATTGTGCCACTGTGCTGGGGGGGGGGCAACTTTTTCACTCAGAGGGTGGTTGGTATATGGAATAAGCTGTCAGGGGAGGTAGTTCAGGCATGTACTTTACAATTCTGTAAACCTATGAAGTAGGAAAAAATTATATAATTCTGAAATTATTTGACAATAACTTAGAGAACAGTCATCTGTCAATGGGTGATAAAAGATGGGTACTGCAAAATTAAAAGAAGCTTTTCAGTTTGTCATCTACCAACCCATGTCTAGTCAAATCCAATTCTCGCCTATCCTGCTGGTAATTAATAAAGATCCTGCTTCACATTAAATGACTGTCAACACAATGCACAACTTTACTGATCATATGCCACAGGATACCAAAGCACCTATCAGTTTTCTGGTCAGGGGTGAACACAAGTCTCCACCAATCTTGCCCAGGATGCTGATGGTGGAGGTTTATCTGAAAAGTCAATGTCTTTGCTTTATCCTTGTAATTATCTTATATAAAAACATATCAAAATACTGCGTATTTATAAGATTATTACTATCACCATGTTATTGGAAAAAATGTTGTCAAGCTGGAAAGGGTGCAGAGAAGATTTACGAAGATGTTGCCAGGACTCGAAGGCCTGAACTATAGGGAGAGGTTGATCAAGCTAGGACTCTATTTGTGGAGCGCAGGAGGATGAGTGGTGATCTTATGGAAGTGTACAAAATCATGAGAGGAATAGATCAGGTAAACGCTCAGAGCCTTTTGGCCAGAGTAGGGAAATCAAAAACCACAGGACATAGGGTTAAGATGGGGGACGGATTCAATAAGAACCTGAGAGGTAACTTTTTTATACAAAGGGTGGTGGGTGCATGGAAGGAACTGCTGGAGGAGGCAGCTGAGGCAAATACTTTTGCAATGTTTAAGAAGCATTTAGACAGGTACATCGATAGGATAGGTTTAGAGGAATATGGACCAAACACAAGCAGGTGTGACTAGTGTAGATGGGACATGTTTGTCAGTGTGGGCAAGTTGGGCCGAAGGGCCTGTTCCCACACTGTATGACTGTATGACATCATCAAATGCTTGATTGCATAATCTTTCTCTTTACTATCATCTAGGTCTTATCACTCTCTTGAAAGTATCTCCTCGCATTAAGATAATTTAACTAGATAAAACCTGCTCATTAAGGCAATGGCACACTACTGCCACTAGTACAATTGCTGCCTTGTAACACCCAGCGACCTGAGTTCAATCCCCGTGGAGAGTTTGAACATTCTACTCGTGAACATATGGGTTTCCTCCAGGTGCTCTGGTTTCCTTTGCCATGCCTAAAACCTGTGGGTTGATAGGTTAACTGGCCATTATAAATTGTCCCTACTGGGCAGGTGAGTAATATCTGGAGAGAAATTAATGAGATCACAAAATCGGATTGCTGAGGGATGGAGGATGAGTGTAAATAGCTGATGTTGCACATTCCTACGACTCTATGACTGGAGTTCAACACTCTCACAATATTTTTTGGGACTTGTAAACTGTGTTAATTTTTTCCTTGACCCTCTGCATTGAGATAGGTCGGATGTGGGTGCGGAGATAGGGAGAAAGGTGGCACGGGTTGTGCTACTGCTGAGGAAGAACACAAATTCCAAATCCAATGCATAACATTTCCTCAAGTTCAGGCCTTTCAGTAACTTGATCTATGTTAGACTTGTATGCAAATTTAACAAAAATAAATTTGCTGTCGAACAGTACTGTGGTCTTTGTCAGATACAAACTTAAACAAAATTCACCATCATCAAAGGCAAAGGAAATCTTCATGTTCAACCCCTCACTGCATAAGGTCCTGGAAAAGATGAAATCTGCCTTTTGAAAAAAAACTTCTTCTAAGCATATTGTCCTCAGGCCAAGCCACGGTTGTTATTCTCATTGAGATCAAACAATTCAGCACAGACCTGGGATTTAACCTGGGGTTCCAAACTGGTTCCTTGTTATTCTTTTTAACTATTTATGTCCTTTCATTCTCCTGCTCCATGTTCCACCCCTGCTCCATTCTTTGGTTCAATATTTCATTCTGGTTATCAGCCTAAAGCTGTGTTGCCTAAACTGGAAGCAAACTTACCTTGTTATATAATCATAGATCACTTCATAGACGGTGCTCTTAAATTTCCCCAAAACAGCCAGTGAAACTTCAGCCGAGGATCTTAGGTACTGCTGAATTTCCAAGTGACTTGTCCAAGACCAAAGTGCTCCTGAATTTAATGTAGCTGGCGTGAAATCCATCTAAATTTCCATTCAATGAAAAACTACAACCACAGCTTTGATGTTTCATTGTTAAAGCAGTCTGCAAGTAACAAGTTTTAGTCTACAGTTTATATCTGATTTGTTTAAATAAACCCCTGTTTGTATTACACATCTGTAAATAGCTGGAGCACTGTTTGAGTTTGTCAGTAAATTTATGATGTGATTGTATTGTTGAAATTGAAAAGATGAGAATTTTGGTAACTCCATGCCTACATCAACTACTCTAATTCTTCATGAATTTAATGACATCACCATGGCTGTGAACAACCACAATTATACTTCCTGATTTGGTGTAATAAAAAGAGTGCTGGATGTAAACACTTTGCAGGGCTATTAGCAGAGTACCCCAGCATGTCTCGCTATTAAATGTATATGTAATATGTAATAAATTATATGTAAAATAATATGTGTGTTATGATTGTGTTTATAATTTGTTTGGTTGTTTTGTTGTTCCGCGAGCATTGCCACTTTCATTTCACTGCACATCTCGTATGTGTATGTGACAAATAAACTTGACTTGACTTGACTTGACTATTATTTACACAAATGCATTGGGATAAAATACAATAATTTGGCTGGGCAAATGTAATTTGTAAATCTTAAATTACAGCCATTGTTCGCACAATGCTGCTCACTACATCTTTCAGAGCTCAAGCATGATTCATTTTAAAGCGCATAAATAACTGGGGGTGCTTATCGTGCTGTAGATCGGATGGTTAGTGTATATGCGATTTATGAGCTCTGTGTCAGAACCATAAGGTCATGTGATAGGAGTAGAATTAGGCCACTCAGCCCATCAAGTCTACTCTGCCATACAATCATTGCTGATCTATCTCTCCCTCCTATTCTCCTACCTTCTCTTCATAACCTCTGACACCTGTACTAATTAAGAATCTATCTACAGTATCTCTGCGTTAAAAAATATCCACTTGGCATCCACAGCCTTCTGTGGCAAATAATTCCTCAGATTCACTACCCTCTGACTAAAGACATGTCTCCTCATCTCCTTCCTAAAAGAACGTCCATTAATTCTGAGCCTATGACCAGGTCTAGACTCTCCCATTAGTGGAAACATCCTCTCCACATCCACTCCATCCAAGCCTTTCACTATTCTGTATGTTTCAATGAGGTCCCCCCATATTCCTGTATCCCAGTGGACAGTGAGTAACAGTCTTCAAAAACGGTTTGTATTTTGGCAGCCACAATCTGGGTTATCACAATGGAGGCTAGTGGTGTTTCTGCTGCTCTATTTACTGAAGGAGCATCAGGTTGAAGTTATGTCCAGTATTTGTGATACAATTTTGATTGTTGGCGACATCTGTTGTTCATGATATCAGAGGGTCTCCACCATCCATTTGTAGTTCAGTGAATAGTGGATCACTTATCGAACAGTGGGTCGATAAGCAGCCAAAAAACACAATGTCCAAAGTGGCCAAAACCACTTAAATGAAGCACAGTATAAGCATTGTTGAAGTCACATACAGGTTGATGATACAGACTCAGTAATAATGACTCGGGTCAAAAATATGAACAGAACAAATTAATTTTGTGAACTGATTGTGGCTCACTCTTGCGGCTCTACTCACTTGTGGTTTTCCTTCTTCTGTAGGATTAGAACATAATGAAAAATCTGTGAAAAATATCCCAAAGAAAGAGGATTTGTTGGGTGAGAGGACTTTTTGCCAATTATGTAAAAGGATGGAACGCTGATTTGGCCAAAGTACTTGAAATATTTATTGCTCTGCCTACCTTGACAGAACCTTTAAACTATCATTGCATGGTGCTCTGAATATGTGAAGACTTAACCACTGATGGAGCAGAAAGTTCAAGCTAGGTGAAGGATTTGTGAAGAAGAACTTGCTTTCATAATGTATATATCAAACATCGGGTTGCCCAAGCTAAATATGAGGGTTACCCCTCCAATTAGTGCCTGGCCTCACTCTGACATTGGAGGAAGCCGAGGACAGAAAGATCAGTGTTTTAATGGGAAAGGGAGTTAAAATGCTTGGCAACTAGGAGATCGCATAGGTCAAGGCGGACTGAGTGAAGGTGTTCAGCAAAACGATCGCCCAGTCTGCACTTAGTTTCACCGATATAAAGAAGTTCACAACAACAACAACAACGGATACAAGAGATGAGGTAGGAGGAGGTCCAAGTAAACCTTTGCCTAACCTGAAAATACTGTTGGAGTCCCTGGATGGAGATGAGGAAGGAGGTATAGGGACAGGTGTTTCATCTCCTGTGGTTGCAGGAAAGTACTGGGGAAAGGTTGGTTTCATGCTCCTGAACCAGGGAGTTTTCATCCCGTTGTGGTGAAAATGTCTCATGTGCATGTGACGGCACTGAGGAACCACCGCGACCCTCACCAAACATTCATTGCCACTGAAACCACCCCCCCTCACCAAACCATTGTCACATTTCATACCTCTAGTTTCCCTCCCCCCCCGACTCTCAGTCCGAAGAAGGGTTTCAATCCGGAACGTCACCTATTCCTTTCCTAAAGAGATGCTGCTTGACCCGCTGTGATGCTCCAGCATTATGTATCTACCTTTGGTGTAAACCAGCATCTGCAGTTCCTTCGTACACATGAATCATTTCCAGTTCTCAGAGAGCTTGTCTAAAATAATTGTGTTGCCTAGTTTAAATGGGCACAGCACTGAACAATTTCAACCCAAGGGTGACAAAATCCTCTCAGAATTGATGTTGCACAAGAGATAATATTGCCCTTTAAATTTGTATTGATCCTATGTAAAACCAATCTAGATAGTCCCAATCCCCGGCTCTCAAATTAGTGCTGAAAATTGCTTCTTTTCAGATACTTACCAGTTCCTCTTTGGATTATAATTAATTCTGACTCCTATACAACCTTTAACAATGCATTCTAAACTTTAACAAACTGTCAAACAAAACATTTACTCCTTTGAGTTGTCTTGCCAGTTACTTTCATTCTATAACCCCTAGTCCTCTTGCCTCCACCAATGAGGACAATTTATTTCCATCTATTCTGCTTGTAGTTTTCATGATTTTAATATCAGTAAGATCTCACCACAACTTCTCAGTACAAAGGAGAAAATCTCTAATCTCCTTAGTCTATCATTGTAACTAACGTTTCTTCTCACAAGAATCAAATTGGAAACTCTGCTTTTGCATCCTCAAAATCATTATATCGTTCTTAAAATGTTGGATAAAGGAGCCACATCAGTATTTAATGCAGGTTCATTATGACTTCCTTATGACTTCCATTGTGACTACTCTTTGCCTCTCCTTTTATAAAACCTAGGGTTTAACACGATGGTGGAGAGTGTCAAAAAGTTCAAATTCCTGGGCGTACATATTTCTGACGATCTTTCCTGGACCCCGCACACTGATGCAATCATAAAGAAAGCACATCAGCACCTCTATTTCCTGAGAAAATTACGGAGATTCAGTATGTCAAAAATGATTCTCTTGAACTTCTACAGGTGCACAGTAAAGAGCATACTGACTGGTTGCATCATGGCCTGGTTCGGCAACTTGAACGTCCAGGAGCGGAAAAGACTGCAAAAAGTTGTAAACACTGCCCAGGCCATCACTGGCACTGACCTCTCCACCATCGAAGGGATCTATCGTAGTTGCTGCCACAAAAAGGCAGCCAACATCATCAAAGGCCCACACCATCCTGGTCACACACTCGCCTCACCACTGCTATTGGAAAGAAGATACAGGAGCCTGAGAACTGTAACGTCCAGGTTCAGGAACAGCTTCTTCCCTGCAGCCATCAGCCTATTAAACACTACAACCTCATAAGCTATGAACTACAATAAACTATTATCATATCTCTATACTTATATAACTCTGATCTTGGATTGTGTGTATTTGTGTGTTTGTGTGTGTGTGTGTGTGTGATGTTCGTGTGCGTTTCACATCTCCTCGAAAACGCGACACACTAACGATGAAATGTTTACATATTCCGATAGAAATTTAAGCCATGATGTCAAAAATCGCCTTATCTGAAAATTTCATGCATTATTTCTCGAGTTACTTACGAAAATATTCACAAATCTCAAATAACTTTGAAAATAAACGAGATGGTCTCACTGATGACATCACAATGGATCTGACGGCCTGCCTCTGCTCCCGCTGCGAGTGATGTCACCCCTGTTCTGTATTCTGTACTTCTTGGCTTCTTAACTTTCACTTCGTCAATTTGTCACTTAGCATTTATAAACTGCTGCTCAGGTCGTGCTGCGCGCTCCGCTGGGCTCCTCGAAGTTCTAGAACATGGCGGTGGCAGTCGTTATCGCCGTGCAGCCATGGGGCAGCCAATACTCCCTCTGGGAGAGGCAGTCTATGGAGACCTGCGATTCCTCCTTCGATCGCAGGGACGCGGGGAATAGTGATATCTTTTCCTCACTGGTGATCCCGATCCTACCTGGCGATCTCTGGCCATCATGGGAGATGACCTCCTCTCTGTCTCCCCCGTCCGATCGTCTGTCACGCGGGTGGGTGGGCTTCCCCTCGTGGAAGCCACGATCGGCCGGCCCTCCGCTGCTTCTCACAGTCCTCAGATCGCTCCGGGCCTTGCTCGGGTCCACACTGGCCGCAGCGTCGCTCGGGCCTGATGCCTGGTGGGGAGGCTGCTGCTCTATGACCTGGGTAGGTGCTGCCTCTACCCCCTCCCTCTGTGTCCCCTCCTTTTCTGCCCCCTCCTCACTCTCTGCCCCCCTCCCTCTCTGATCCCCCCTTATCTGCCCCCCCCTCCTCTTTGCCCCCCCTCCCTCTCTAGGGAGTGGTAAATAATGGAACCTATGGGTGAGTGGTGGAGTATTGCATTCGGGAACCAGCCCTCCCTTGCGACGCCGTGCACCCCCCCCCCCCCCACCCCTCAATCTCTACCTCCTCCCCCTTCCTCTCTACCCCCCCTCCCCCTCCCTCCCTCTACCCCCCTCCCCCTCCCTCTCTGCCCCCTCCCCTCCCTCTCTAGCCGTGCCTGCGCAGTTGGGTGTTATGCGTGAGTGGATAACAAAGGTATCAAACCAAAGGTATTTTATTAGTCACATTCACATACACCGAGGTGTAGTGAAGTGAAATGCTTTTTGCCATTTTCAACAACCAAAAAAAGAACACAGACGTAACACCTGAGAGTCTTAAACACAAAGAACATCCCCCCGCAATGGCATGAGGGAAGGCACGAAGTCCGTCCCCAACCCCAGGCACCCGTCCGGCCTATGGAGGCCTCCACAGTTGCCCACGGAATGTTCCTGGCCATTCTCGCTGGGTGATCGTGAGATCCCAGTCCTCCAGCGGTGTAAAGTTCACGGCGCCTCCGCCGCGGCCCGAAGCCGACAAGGCCGCGCCTCCTCCACAACTGGCGATCTCGCGCGAGATCCCAGGCCCCGATGTAAAGTTCGGCCAGCTGGCGATCCTCAGACCCTCAGCTCCGCGCTCCCCAGCGGCGAGCTCCAGCGCAAGGCATTGCCTCGCGCTCACGATAGCGCTCCAGCGCTCTGCCGCCGCCGAAGCCGAGGTTCTGGGCAGTCCCCGACAGGAAACGCCGCTCCAGGCCCGCTGGTAGGCCGCAAGGACGGGTCGAAGCTGCAGCCCGGAGAAAAGCTGCCTCTCCGACCAGGTAGGGACCCTGAAAGGTAGTTTCCCCCTGCCCCCCCCCACCCTCACACATAAAAAAGTCTAGACCTCCAAACAAAACACTTTAACTAACTAAAAATAAAAATAAAATGGTGAAAAGACAGACAACTGCTGGCAGGGCAGCCGTGCACAGGACAGTGCCCCCTTGTGGGATAGGGCGGGGCATTGGGTAAAAGGAGCAAATGAATAATATTAATATAATATCAAGTGGGAGGGGGGGTTAGTGTGTTTGTGTGGGGGGTGGTTAGTGTGTGTGTGACGCCGAGCCCCCCCCCCCCCCCCCCGCCCCCCCGCAACCGCGCGTTGAGGGAACGTGACCCGACGGGTCCCACTTGGTCTAGTATTTATTAAAACTCTGATCTTGTTAGTGTGTATTTGTGTGTGTATATGTGGTTCTCTTTACATCTTCGCAAAAACACTACGCAGTATTAATAACATTAGTACATATTCCGATTATAATTTTCCCGTCGAGCATTATCTGAGCATTTCATGCTTTATTTCTCAACTCATTGCTGATTAAAATTAAATAATTTGAAAATAAAACCTCCAGCTTCAAACGTCACAATGATGTCACAATGGCTCAGCTAGCAGTGCTGAGCCTCAGTGAGGATTTCATCCTATATTTGACACGTTATTCGTGATTAAAGCTTTAAAAATGCCAACTTTCATGATTTTTACATATTCTGATTAACATTTTTCCCCTCTAGGCTGAGATCACTTTCTCTGAACATTTAATGCGTTATTTCTCAGCTTTTTACTGATTAAAGTTTAAAACAAAATCAAAATACCTTCAATTTCTAAACGACCAGCTTCAACTGATGACATCACAATGGCAGCTTCAACTGATGACATCACGATGGATAGACTAGGGGGGGAGGAGGGGGGGGGGGGGGGGGGGGCGGGGGGATTGCTATTGCAACAACACGCAGGGCAAGTGCAATTGGAATTTTTATTAAATATCAATGCTGAGGGAGGCAAGGGGAATGCTGGAATCTTACGTTCAGAACGGCTCGAGTTGGAGAACCACACCTCCCGTGAGGTCTACAGGTAGGGAACGGGTGCGTTGGGGGAGACTCTCATCTTGTTTCTATCTATGTTTGTGTGTGTGTGTCTGTGATTGTGATCGTATCTACGCCAAAACGGTACACGGTAGCGCTATATTTTTTGCACAACTTTGCTCACCTTTTATCCGTCATCGCCCTTGTCATGTTTCCTTCAGATTTTATGTTACATTTCACAAGTTATTGATATTTAAAGGTTTTAAAAAGCCAACTTTAAAAAGAGTTTTACTGTTAAACCCTTGCTTCCCCAGCTTGCAACAATCTGTATGATGTGTTATATGGACCTGTGTCTGAAATAAAGCTTTTATTAATCTTCCATACAAAGTTGCAATCCAGGAACACTCTGTGCTTCCACCAAGTTTTCACCTGAATGGAATCTCAGTCCTTCACCCGCCATTTGCAACAATGTTGCCATCATAGAACACTTAGTCGTGGTCCAGGCAGCACAGGAGGAGGAGGGGCCAGGGGAAGTGGAATTGGAATTGGAAGTGTTGGTGGAGGCTGGGGGAGTGCAATTGGAATGTTTTTTAAAGTCCAGTTCCAGTGGACAGAAGGGAGTGGTGTAATCTTTATGTTGGGGAACGGGTTGCGTTGGGGGACCAGGCCTCCTGTGGGGGCTATGGGTGAGTGGTGAAATATTGCATTGGGGGAACGGGTTGCGTCCAGGGACCAGGCCTCCCGTGTGACAGCCACTTGGTCTAGTTATTATTATTATTGCACTGTTATTGTTTGTTTTTTTTCTGAGTTTTTGTTATATTATTTATTAAGATTACATATTCTGTTGTGCCTGGCCTTGCTCGGGTCCACACCGGCCGCAGCGTCGTTCGGGCCTGACGCCTGGTGGGGAGGCTGCTGCTCTACGACCTGGGTAGGTGCTGCCTCTACCCCCTCCCTCTGTGTCCCCCCCCCTCCCTCTCTGCCCCCTCCCTCTCTGACCCCCCCTTATCTGCCCCCTCCCTCTTTGACCCCCCCCCCCCCCCGTCCCTCTCTGCCCCCCCCAAAATCATTTATTTCTTGTCTTGCTTCTAATTATTCCCTCCCTTTCATTGCTGCCTCTGTATGTCCATCTCCTTGCCATCTTGGTTTAAATCATCCTCCAGAGGATACAATTTATGGCTTACGAAGAACATTTGGACAGATATTTGATTATTGATAGGAAGGCTTTAGAGGGCTATGTACCAAATGTAGGCAAATGGGACCCGCCCAGAATGTCAATTTGAATATGGACATGTTGAACCAAAGGGCCTGTTTCTATACTGTATAACCATGACACTGCACCAATTCACATTCGTGAGGACCTTAATTTTAGCTCTGTGTACTTGCAATCCTTTTGGCTTGGATATGTCCCACCTTCCCTAGATCTACACCCAATGGCCAGTAAAGCTTCTCTTTCTGCACCATCTTGCTTGGGAGAGGTTATTCTCCTGTTGCTGTACACAAATTATTAACTGAACATATTTAACTTCACGACAGAGCTTTTGATTTGATATACAAAAATAAAATTAAAGATTTGATTTCAAAGTCCACTGTTATTTCTGAAACAACACCAATATCTATAATTAGGTTAAGTTTAATTAATTAAGTTTAATTTCTTCACCAGCCTTCAAGCCATTTTTATCACATGGCCCCTCTGTTGGAAATTGGCTAGATTTATTTTCCTGTTTTGTGAGTACTGTTCCGAGCTCAATCCCTCTCCATGAACACTACTGGAAATTTAGAAGCTTTTTATCAGACAAAAGGTGCAACATGCCAGTATTTAGCCAGACAATCTAATAACAGGTGATAGGCACAAATCCACCATAGTACCTTGTCTCCAGTTGATGGACATTAGACTAAAAAAATTACTCTGGCTCCATAGAATCTACAGAACAGCTTGCTTCCAAGTTACAGGGTTGATTCTTCAAATAGTTACCAGGGATACATTCCAGACAAGTCTAATTGTGGCTTCTGTTTGCAGTAAACATATTCAGACAACCGAGGCATGTGTATTTTGTCTGTGCCCTAATATAAACTGCTGTAATAATAAATAGGACAAATTTCTAATTTGTTACCTGCAGAAACAAATTAAGTTATCAATGCATTTCAAAACATACAGGTGCTGATAAACAGAAAACGCTGTGAATTCTTAGTAGTTTAGGTAGGGAAAGTGAAAGTTTTGGCTTGAGGTCAAAACATGAAAACTGAGACGTATAAAGGGGCAGCACAGATGAGGAGATTCTGGTAGGGACACTCCTCAAACATGGGAATGGATATCACCCTCATGAGTGGCAAGGGTGTTTTGTTTTGTTTAATAATAGGTGTGAACACCGTAGAGTATGACATTAATGAATGCATGGACGCTGATAATGTCCAAATGGACTAGGGGACCATTTAAAAACTTGATCAGAATTTTGTTCCAACATCGGTGACTAAACAATGGGAAATTCAACTGGCTATGAGTTCGTCAACGGCCTGTACAGAATATCAAAGGTTAGTGTTGGTGGTGGCAAAGCCTACTAACTGGTACTTTGATAATCCAGCTGCTGGAAGTAATTCAAAGAAGTGAGCCTCTGGCTAGTGCTTAATTCTACATTGTAGTTACAGAAAAACAATGGTAAAGTGAATTGATCAGAGAGTCAATGACTGAATCATTGCAGTTGTTTGGTTACGAATGACAAAATAAAACGATGGCTTTGAGACGAAACAAGTGTGCAATGATGCTTCCAAATATTTCTTGTGGGATCAGGTAAGTTCATAATGAATGGCATAATTATGACTCAATGCTCATCACTCAAGTCACCAAGTGAATGAAGAAAGAGAAACGTTTGATTATTTTATTTATCATTTTTAGATGGATTTTAATTTTATTTTCATTTTATATATTTTATAACTCCATTGAACAGTTTTAAAATTTCTTTAACAAAAACAATCTGTTCCAAAGTTCTTTGGCAACAGTGAGTTGATAAAGGCAGGTGGTGTTCCACGACCGTGTCTGAGACATGTTTAAAGTACGGAGCCTGTTCTACCATCTCAGGTACAGGTGGTCAGCCTCATTCATGGATCAGATTAGTGCAGGCAGGAGTGCCCCATGGTTGGTGGGTTTGGGCAGTAAGCCACATTGAAGGCATTCTGATCCATTCTCATCCACCTCCCACATTGTTAACTCATAGGTTTTTTGTCTGGCCCTATCCCTGGCATAGAATGTCCTTAAATTTAATCTAAAGTGATCAGTCCCTTTCTCTGTGATGTTACCCAACTATGTCAAGTAACTTCTGTTTTTATTTCAAAACTACTCGTATAATTTCTGGTATTCAAAAGGTGCAAACATCAAACGTGCAGAAGTTTATCAGACTGATTCATTCATTCAATGATTACATTGATTAGAAGATTAAGGTGTGCATTGAAGTAAGCAAAGTGTTTAGAGCAACTGATAGCAAAGAGACAAACTATTTAACTGAAAGAGGAAACGGGCAGATAGCTTGAATTTAAAAATATGAAATTTTAATGTGAAGTCTCTAATAAATTAAACACTGCTATGTACAATATAATTCACACATATGATATGCAACTTCGAACACCCAGTAAAACACTGAACTCCTGCACAGCTGTTACAGATGAGAATACCTTTAAATTTCAATGAGATGCTAACTGTATTTCTCCACAGATAAATTAGTTGGTAAAGCACTGCACACATGTAAAATAATTTATTATAAATTATTTTAAAAAAATCATCATTTTGTTTTCAAACTTATATGGTGCAAGATCACAAAATATAACTTGGTTATCCATTTCAATAAAATTACTGCAATCATTTTTGATAATTTGTCTTGAACGTTACAAAATATAGCATTAGTACAAAATGATTTAGACCTCAGTGCTAAACTTGCTGTGTAAATTGGGTGTTACTGGCTTGAACCAGCTGGGAAGCGAAATGAAATTGTAGACCACATTCAATTTACTTCTCTCTGGTTTCAAGCAGGCCTTCACGCCAGATACAGAATGCATTTATACCATAAATGCAGGTTAACGTGACCATTTACTGTAAATGTGCTTTGAGTGGTTCAAAAATAACACATAATTAGATTCATAGCAATCAAATTGAAAAACTCAAGTTGTGCCACAGAAAATCAGTACGATAATGAAGTGTACATTCTTTAATTCTTTAAACAGTACATGAAAAGATCAGGTACTCTTCTGCTTCAGCTTTGTGTACCAGGCTGGACATTCTCTGTTTGTCTGCAAGGTAAAAATATATATTTTAAAAAGGAACAGTAGAAAAAGCCATTTCCTATAAAGTGATCCCCAAGTACAAAATGGAATCAACCAATTATCAAGGAGTCCCCAAATTTGTTTTTAAGGATCACATTGTATTATATCATATTAAATTATATAAATGTTAACAGAAGAGGGAAACCTAGAGATGCAGGTCTAAATTTGAAAACAGAGACATGCGTAAACAGGGGTGGTGAAGAAGGCTTTTGGCAAGCCTATATTTTTTTGGTGAGGATACTGAGTATTTGGAACATCATGTTACAACTTTAGAAGGCATTAGTAAAACTACATTTGGAGTACTGTGGAAGGATTTTGAAGAGTACTAGGAAAGAGGATACCACTAAACTGAGGAGATGAATGGCCACTGCCCTTTCTCCAGGATAGGCGAGTCTAAAACTAGAGGGCACTCATTTAAAGTCAGAGATAAAAGATTTAAAAGAGAACTGAGGGGCGATATTTTCCCACTGTGGGTGGTGTATACATGGAATGAGCTGCCAGAGGAAGTGGTAGAGGCAGATACAATTATTTCATTTGAAAGATACATGAACAGGTATATGAATAGGAAATATTTGGAGGCAAATGGGCAAGCTTGGGTGCGTGATCAGCATGGATGAGTTGGGCTGAAGAGCCAGTTTTCTCGCTGTACAGCTCCATTACTCTAATTTGGAATACCAACAATCAGCCATATGACAAATATTCTATAAGGATGTTGAAAAAATACCCAAAGGAAATATGCCGTCTTTACTTGGTCTGGCCTGTGTCTCTTGCAGTGAAACAACTGCTGCTCTTCTTCATCTGTCAGTTGTTGCTCCTCAATGGGGAGTGGGAGAAGGGAATAGCAATTGGATTGGAGCACTGACATCTCGGGCCACAAAGCTATGGAAATAGCCATCTCCATAAAGTCTAGGTAGGGCCTTAGAGATGGACAGGAAATGGTGGCTTCATAGCTAAGCTCATACCCTTTGACTAATATGTGGACTAAAGATACATAAGTAATCTTCAGGTTAAACCATATGTACACATGAATTCTAAGAAGCAAGTAGTTCTAATAAGACACGTCACTTATTCGATGCCTTCATTAATATCTTCATAATAAAGATTGGCTGGAGTAAAATGAAAACTTTTTCCTATGGAAAAGTCATTCTGCCTGAATTCATAACTGTTTTTGTTGATATTGTCCATCTGCTGAGTATTTCCAACATTTTCTGTTCTAATGTGAGATTGCCACTATTCACAGTGTTTTGCTTTTGATTTGTATGTCAGATTGGTACCTTCAATTAAACTACCTTGATACTGCTAGTAAACCAATACATTGCTATCTAGGAACCAGGATCAGTTATATTTTCCATCAGAGTTCTTCTCAATTATTTGAGTCTACTTGACTCTGAAATTCTGTGCAGTATCTTGAGATTCCTGCAAAATATGAATGGAACTGCTCAAAAATATATTCTGCCTGTTAAGAGAATATCATCAGATCCTTTAACTACTAAAATAAATATTTTTAGTGCCTTCCCTCACAGTGAATTCTGCTGTGGGGGGATGTTTCTTGTTGATTTCTATAGTGTACTGTTCTGTGTCTTTTTTTTTTCTTTTTCTTTTTTATTTTGTATGGATTTATTGACATTTAATCTATTCAATTAATTTGATCAATCTCTGTAAAGCACTTTGGTTCAAAGTGATTTTGTTTAAAAGTGCTATATAAATAAATATTATTATAAAATAAATCTGTTTATTCTTAATTGTGTAATATTAATTGTGTTTTGCACACACTTTATTTAAAGGCGGAAATATTACTGACACCCTTAAAAGATATAACTAATGGTCAATGATCAACAAATTAAACAGAGACTGATGTTAAAATGAACACATTTGTACATATTTCATTTTGTGTTGAGAGTTTAAGAAAACGCTCAATTATGTGAAATTGTATCATGTGGCATGTGACTTATTTCATGTGCTCTAATTGTGGGTCTGGCGACATCCTATTAGCCTTTATGAGCGGCTGTGTAACGTCTGAAGCAGCACAATAATTTCTTACGGAGACAGTGTCTGAAATACATCACACGTAACTCGAAGGCATGGCAAGGTTGGAAACTGACTCCATAATGATAACGCTCAGTGATAATAGCTTCTAGTTAGGGCTAATATGTCCTTAATAAAGAAGCAAACATTCACTGCACCGTTAGATTTATTTCCATTTCTCACGTATTCCTTTATGAAAAATACAAAGCCCCATTGAAAACCTCTATGAAGCAAAAAAATCCCCCCAAGAAAAATGTTTGATTCCGAAGTATATAATCTGACTCTAAATTAAGCCAAGACAAATGATCTCAGAATTTGATTACAAGTTACTCACTGGTACTGCAGGAAAGTTGGAACTCGAAAGATTGTTATTAACATTTTCAAGATTTAGATCAGTACTTTTTTGTTTGATAAGGGCATGGTTTGATGAAATGATTTGTTGTAAATATGGGCATGATGACTGGATGTCAGAATTAATTTGAACAGATGTCTTCCTACATTTCACGCTTCTCCAGCATAACTGAATATTTAGGCTAGTCTTAATCGTAAGTATTTGTTTCTGACAACGACAACTTACAAAAACTGTTGGTTTTGGTTTGTAGATGTTTTCTTCCTCTTCTGGGGGAATGCCGCGAGACAATTTAGACGTTGAGGCAACAGGAATGACTTTGCCTTCATGCTGAGAACTTGGCAAACCACCATTACTCTGCTTGTTGCGCAAAGTTATCAGAACTTGTTTCATTACTGCCAATTCCTACAAAATAAAACAGGATTTGATAGTAAAATGAGTTGTAAACAGGTAAGGTAACAAAGGGTTCTGCTGTCTATGAGGTTTTATACCAGTTACAGCTAAATAATATCTGCACTTTGCCTCCGCAATTAAATGAACAAATAGACCTTGGATTTTTTATTAACTGATATCAGATAGAAAGATTGAATGTTTTGGGGCCTTTATCAACAAATGAACAAAATGAAGTTACCAATTTTTAAAATTTACTGAGAAATAGATATTTCCCCAATCCCCAAGGAATTCCTGCAGCCATGTCCAAGAGCCAAGATGACAATGCATGTGGTCAGAATTACCCAATTCCAGTGATATCTAACAACTTTCCCTAATCTTACTTGTATATTCACTCTAATGAAAATCATTCAAAGAGCTGTACAAGAATATTACTAAATAAGACACACTATATATAACCAAATAATTTAGAGTGATATTACCACAGAAACTAAATAATCTTAAAGAAGGAAGAGACAGTCAAAGAACTTGGCAACAAATGACATGACTGCCAGAGGTGGATCAATTATATTTGGCAATAAGCAGAAAAAGAAACATAGAAATTAGGTGCAGGAGTAGGCCATTCGGCCCTTAGAGCCTGCACCGCCATTCAATATGATCATGGCTGATCATCCAACTCAGTATCCTGTACCTGCCTTCTCTCCATACCCCCTAATCCCTTTAGCCACAAGGGCCACATCTAACTCCCTCTTAAATATAGCCAATGAACTAGCCTCAACTACCTTCTGTGGCAGAGAATTCCAGAGATTCACCACTCTTTGTGTGAAAAATGTTTTTCTCATCTCGGTCCTAAAAGATTTCCCCCTTATTCTAAACTGTGACCCCTTGTTCTGGACTTCCCCAACATCGGGAACAATCTTCCTGCATCTAGCCTGTTCAAACCCTTAAGAATTTTGTACGTTTCTAAACAAGACAATAGACAATAGGTGCGGGAGAAGACCATTTGGCCCTTCAAGCCAGCACCGCCATTCACTGTGTAGATGGCTGATCATCCACACTCAGTACCACATTAATAGTCAGAAATAGAAGAGGACATTTATCGGAGGATTATAGAGGTGTATCAGGTTGGAGATAGGAAGGGATAAGATCGTGTGATTTGAAAATAAGAGATTACAAATGATAAAAAAAAGACACACTGATTAATCAGCAGCCAGTGTAGATCAGCAAGTACTAGTGAATAGTGAATGAGACATATTACAAGTTAGGAGGCTGGGAGCATAATTAGTATGACCTCAAGCTCATAGTATTGGGAAGGGTATACAGCCAAGAATGTATTGTATTAGTTAATTCGAAAGGGAACAAACACATTGGTGAATGCTTTAGCAGCAGAATGTTTGAATGAGGGTGGTTCGGGTGTTGCAATAGAGGTGGAAGAAGACCTTGCCAGAATTGATGACATGAATATGTGGTTCGAAGCTCTCTCAGATAAAGAAATTACACCCAAAATTGAGAACAGTCTTGTTCCCTCTAATTTCCATTCATATTTGCAAAATGTACAGGCAGCTGACAAAATAGACTCTCTTGCCATTTCTCTCCTGAGAATTGGATACCCTCCAGGAGGAAATTAAAGGGTTAACGTTATTTAAAAAAATCCAACTTTACTTTGAAAAAGCGAGATAATACTTAGTTTTACTCAAAAGCATTTGGAGTACTTTTTGTTAGAGGGAATATGGTTATATCTTTGACTGTGGGGCATCATATGTTAATTAATAACAAATAACAGTAAAATAAGTTTTCTTAAAGTTATAAAAAAAAAAGAATAATTTCTATATGAAAAACATCCATCATAAAAATCACTCAAATTTAAGTATTAAGCTTAAAATAGACAAGTAGGAATTGGTCATTTAGTGCTGTGGTCTGGTTAAGTGACCAGGCATTTAGTGACTGGTATATAAAAAGCTGTCAGTGGAGAGCAGCTGTTCTGGAAAGCAAGATAGTTGATTTAAAGATAGAAAGATTTAAAGACCGCATGGATGAACTCCAAAAATTGTTCATCCCTATCTGGCAAAAAAATAAAAAGGGGAAGGCTTGATTTCTCTGGCTAACGAGGGAAATCAAGGATAGTGTGAAATCCAAGGAAAAGGCATATAAATTGGCCAGTGGAAGCAGCAAACCGGAAGACTGGGAAAAATTTAGAACTCAACAAAGGGGTTAATTAAGAGGGGGGGGGGGGGAAAGAGCATGGAAAAAAACTTGTAGGGAATATAAAAAAATGACTTTAAAAGCTTTTTTAGATATGTAAAAAGAAAAAGATTAGTGAAGCCAAATGTAGGTCCCTTACAATCAGAGACAGGTGCATTTATAATGGGAAACAAAGAAATGGCAGAACAGTTAAATGAGTACTTTGGGTTCTGTCTTCACTTCGGAAGACACAAACAATCTCCCAGAAATACTAGGGGACCGAGGATCTAGTGGGAGGGAGGAACTGAAGGAAATCCACATTAGTCAGGAAATGGTGTTAGGTAAACTGTTGGGACTGAAGGCAGATAAATTCCCAGGGCCTAATGGTCTGCATCCCAGAGTACTCAAGGTGGCCCCAGAAATTGTGGATGCATTGGTGATTATTTTCCAATATTCTCTCGACTCTGGATCAGTTCCTGTGTACTGGGGGGGTAGCCAATGTAACCCCATTTTTGAAGAAAGAAGGGAGAGAGAAAAAAGACAGCATCGATTTATGAAGGGGAAATCATGCTTGATTAATATTCTGGAATAGTTTGAGGATGTAACAAGTAGAATCAATATTCAATTGAGGATGCAACAAGTAGAGCCAGTGGTTGTGGAGTACCTGGACTTTCAACCTTTGATGAGGTCCCACACAAGAGTTTAGCAGGAAAAATTTTCCCGATGTTGGGGTAGTCCAGAACCAGAGGTCACAGTTTAAGAAAGTAGGCAATTTAAGACTGAGATGAGGAAAAACTTCTTCACCCAGAGATTTGTGAATCTGGGGAATTCTCCGCCGCAGAAGGCAGTAGAGGCCCATTCACTGGATGTTTTCAAGAGAGAGTTAGTTTAGCTCTTAGGCTAAAGGAATCAAGGGGTATAGGGGGAAAAGCAGGAATGGGGTACTGATTTTAGATGATCAGCCATGATCATATTGAATAGATTGAAGGGCACCTATTTTACTATGTTTCTGTAGTTCACTGGTTCTTAACCTGGGGGTCGTTTGGGGTTTTTCCATGGGTCATGAAGGGGTTATAAATAACATATCAATTTGTTTAGCCCATTTTTAGGAACCTAACAAAGGTACATACCACACACAGTATTTTGTTTGCGTATCTGTGTACGTCTACGCACACGAACTGTGTGCATTGCGAACCATGTCTGCCAAGAAGCGCACGTATGGTGAAGCATTTCTCAAGTTTGGCTTCACAAGCATTGTTCAAAAATCCATTGGCAATGTGTTATCTGTGCCAAGGTTTTGAGCCACGAGTGCATGAAGCCCAGCAAATTGAAGATCCATTTGGAGTCTTGTTACAGCGACCTGATGGGGAAGGGCGTGGAAAAACAAAAAGAAGCCACACTCAAGGGTTCCCACATCGATTCGACGGGTCACTGCGCTCGTCAAAATGAAGCAGACTAAGAAACCTCAGACTATCGGTGAAGAGCTTATCAAGCCACGCCTTCTCGAAACAGCGAAGTTGGTGCTGGGGGAACAGCAGTCAAACAAGTTCAAGCAGATTTCTCTTTCGAATGACAGTCAAAAGTCGAATGTCGTATATGAGTAATGATATTCTGCTGCAAGTACTGAGCGCTGTGAAGAGCAGTCCAGTGCATTCACTGCAACTGGACAAATCCAGAGATGTTGCCTCATGTTCCCAACCGCTAGTCTACGTTCGTTACCTCGATGGAGAAGCCATGAAGGAGGAGTACCTGTTCTCTGAGCCATTGGCCACTACCACTTGGGGAGAAAACGTGTTCAGAATGCTGGAAGCCCTCATCAAACATGAGCTTGACTGGGAACAACTTGTCAGGGTTTGTACAGATGGGGAACCTTCCATCGTCGGATGCAAATCCAGCCTCAAAAACTTTGTGAAGGATGTCGCTCCCCATGCCTCCTTTACCCACTGCATGATACATTGCATTGCTTTAGCGATGAAGACTCTCCACCCTGGTCTTCCAGGAGTGTTTTTAGATGTGGTGAAGATTATGAACCACATCCGTGGGAGGGCAACAAACTCAAGAAACATCAGAGCAATGTGTGAAGTAATGGCCGCCGATTTCACTGTTCTGATATTCCACACAGTGGTGCGTTGGCTTTCGCGTGGTAAAGTTCTCAATTGTGTGATTCAACTCCGAGTGGAAATAGCGCTGTTCTTGGAGAGAGGGTGTACCGAGAAGGTGAATCAGCATCATGAAAAGATGCAGGATGAACTGTTCGTGATGAAGGTTGGTTAATTGGCTTACTTTTGTGCCGAGGTGAATTCTTTGAACCTGCCATTTCAAGGAAAGCTCCCAATGCTACGTAGGGCTTGTGACAAAGTGGCAGCATTCAGGAGGAAGATTCAGCTTTACCAGAGACGAGTTCAGGACGGTGACACGACTATCTTCCCTGCGATGACGACTCTCCTGGATGCTACGCCAGATGCTGAATGCCACTTCTATGAGGAGATCTCAACCCACCTTCTGGCAATTAGCGAAGCCATCGAACGTTACTTCCCTGGACTGGACGGCCGCTCTCGTGATGAGTGGATCATCCGACCCTTTTCCGTTGAAGACGGCGCTATCAGCAATACTGTCGTGGCTGCGAAGGTTGAATTTTACCGAATTTGTGAAGATGCGCAGCTCAAGAGTGACTTCATGGACCAAGAGCTCACCACATTTTGGCTGAAAGTGAAGGACTGCCCTGTTCTTTCGAACAGAGCTCTGACCCTATTGGTCCAGGCCTCCTCAACCTATCGCTGTGAGGCTGGATTCTCAACCATGGTAACTCTGAAAATGAAGGCAAGCAATAGGCTTGTGATCAACGGTGACATGAGGTGCTGCCTGTCGAACATTTGTCCTTGTTTTGATCACCTGATGGCTGCAAAGCAATTTCAGCCATCCCATTGACTGAGTATTGGCAGACATGTTTTAATAAATCGGGCTGTTTTTTTTTCAATTTTTGTTTTGGGGGTCAAGGTACTGACCAAGAATGTCTGATGGGGTCGTGGGGCCAAAAAGGTTAAGAACCACAGCTATAGTTGATCATGATGATGATCAGATCAGCATGCAAAAGTACTGAAAAGAAATACATTGGGGAAGTTTTATGTGTAAAAGTAATTATGTTGCGATATAAACCATGCATTTTCACACACTAAATAAACCAACGATCAAAGTAACATTATTTAAAACGGCTTGAAAAGATTTATGGTCTAAGCACAGAACAGTTTGATGGGTTAAGGTAAAAATAGGAAAAAAGATCAAGTTGCCAAATATTCCTATTATGCCCTGTGTGTTTTCTGCCAAATTTCATGCCAGCTGAATCTCATTATCTGTACATTACACAGATATCTGGAGAGGCTGGGCTAGAACCTCTGCTAACATCTTTAAATTACACAAACTGGTTGCCCCCATCAATTTCCTACAACTGATTTCATTTGTCCATGCATCTGTATTTTAAATTAATATCTTTTCTGTGCAACAATATGCTGAATGGCACCTATTCCCCCTTCAAAATAGTGAGCGTCCATTTTGGGAAAAAAACAGTTTGGTCCTGACCTTTGGCTGAATCTTTTTCAGATAGTAATGACCGCAAAGTAATTCAAATATTTCATGAGACTTTTGATGGCTCAGGCTCAGATTTCACGCTGAAGTGAAATCCAGAAATGAAAAATTAAGAATTTTCATGTATCAGCTGATCCAACTCCATTATGTGTATTAGTAATAAATGTAATTTTTTTAATTTCATAGGCTGATTTTATTGCAACATATTCACAGTTGGTTGTGGCTTAGTTGGTGGCACTCTCACTATGAGTTAAGGGGTTGTGGTTTCAATCACATTGCAGTGACTTGAGCATAAAAATCTAGACTGACATTCCAGAGTAATTTCTAAGATAAACCCTGCTAGACTCATTTACTCAAGAGGTGATATTTCTGTGATTTAAACAGCTTGCAAACCAATGTACTTAATTAAACATTTGACAAAACTGTTCCTATGCATGTAACCTTTTATTTTCCTGGAAGTGCATTGAGAATTTTTTTGAGGAAGTGTCAGTATTGTAGTAATAAAATAATAATAAATAATAAAATAATAATAAAATAAGTAATAATACTGATTGTGGATGATCAGCCATGATCACATTGAATGGCGGTGCTGGCTCGAAGGGCTGAATGGCCTACTTCCGCACCTATTGTCTAAAATAATTTCCTACGGCAGCTCCACTGTTCCCTTACTTTGTCAGGAAACATGAATGCAGTTTCCCCTCCATTCCAAATGAAGTCATGTACTGTAACCATTTACATATTGTGATTAAATATTTGTAAATCAAAAGGCTGTGGAAACTGGTGACCAGACCAAGTTATGACACCATTTTAGTGTTGGAAGCCTTTTTAGTCTGGGTAGCTTTTGCCTTTGATTCAAATGTTGTATGTTTAAAGGAGGTGGAGAGATTATTATTATGTTTTAAATCTTCAACGTGACTGCATAGCCAACATTTTAAGCAGTAATAAAGAAATATTACCTCCCGCTGATTCAAGAGTCTCTCTAGATCTGCTGCCATTTGGTTCTTCAGGCGAAGTAAAGCTGCCTTTTCTTTTTTTAACTGACTGAAAAGGAAACAAACCTCTTGAGCATTAGAAGGATATCATGATTTATTAAACAAATGATATTTTTCAATGTCGTTAGTTCACCATGTTCTGGGAATTCCATGCAGTGACCACTAAATTGCTGCAAGGATTAATACAGAACACTAACTTTACAAGTATTTTTATAGTAAAAGATTATCTTGACGAACAGTAAAAAAGCATTTGGAGAATGATTAATTATTAATACCAATGCTACAGCTGCTGGAAATCATTGCTGGGGCTGGAGTTTGAGAATACTCAAGGTATAGAAGCAGAATGTGAAGCTCTTCATAATTAGGTTAATGTAGAATGTACTTGCTGCTGATTCACGTTAACTTGACAATGGTTTTGATAGTTTTGTCATCAAAATGCTGAAAACACTCATTTTTTTCTGCTGTTCACCATGTTACTTGTCAGCACTTTCTAATATCTACATTTGCCCAGCATTTGAAAGGTCATGCGTATAACTGCATCAGTTAGGACTGAGGGGCCTGCAGAAATAAATGAAAAAAAACCCCAAATAATCAGCTCCACAATTTAGCTAACCTGATTGATAACAAAAGTTTGCCATCAGGCCGAGTAGAAGAGCAAGCATTAATGTTTGAAAAATCAAAAGGAAACTGCAGATGCCGGGGAAATACAAAATAAACAGAAATGCCACAAAACCTCAGCAGATTAGATAACAGCTGCGGATAGCGAAAAAATATTTGACGTTTCAGGTCGAAACTGTGATGTCAAAGAATCTTCAACCTAAATGTTAATTCTGTTTCTCTTTCCATGGATGCTGTCTGACCTGCTGAGGGTTTCCACCATTAGTCTCCAGTCCTGCCATGCGAAAAAGGGAGAGGCAGGAGAGGTTGATCCTCCATCATGTCTGTGTTATTACCACCTTTTCTCCAGGTGTTGAGATTAGAGTTTAGAGATACAGGGTGGAAACAGGCCCTTCAGCTCACTGAGTCTATGCTGATCATCGATCACCCACACATTTGTTCTGTATCCGACACAGAGAAAAATTATAGAGGCCAATTAACCTACACACCTGCACATCTTTGGCATGTGAGAGGAAACCGGAGCACCCAGAGGAAACCTCTGCCGTCAAAGGGGGAATGTACAAACTTCCCACAGACAGCACCCAGGGTCAGGATCGAACCCAGGTCTCTGGCGCTGTGAGGCAGCAGCTTTACCGCTGCCCTACTGTGCTGCCCCTGAACGCTGTGTAGATCTTCTACAAAAGCATAAAAGGCAGCCATTTTGTAAATGCTGTAGGTTTAATAACTAAAACGATACGGATACCTTTTTTGGGTGGGGAATATTATTGCTAAGTTAATGACTTGCTCCCGACAATGAACTTTTGAGTGTCATTAACCCTTCTGTGCTGTTTGTGTTGACAATGTACAGTGCATTCAGAAAGTATTCAGACCCCTTCACTTTTTCCACATTTTGTTACAGCCTTATTTCAAAATGGATTAAATTCATTTTTTTAATCATCAATCTACACACAATACCTCAGAATGAAGAAACGAAAACAGGTGTTTAGAAATTTTTGCAAAATACTTAAAAATAAATAACTGAAATATCACTTTTACATAAGTATTCAGACCCTTTGCTACGACACTCAAAATTGAGCTTGGGTTCATCCTGGTCCCATTGATTATCCTTGGGATGTTTCTACAACTTGATTGGAGTCTACCAGTGATAAATTAAATTGATTGGACATGATTTGGAAAGGCACAAACCTGTCTATATAAGGTCCCACAGTTGACAGTGCATGTCAGAACAAAATCCAAGCCATGAAGACAAAGGAATTGTCCGTAGACCTCTGAGACAGGATTGTGTTGAGCCACAGATCTGGGGAAGGATATAAAACAATTTCTGCAGCATTGCAGGTCCCGAAGAGCACAGTGGCCTCCGTCATTCTTAAATGGAAGAACTTTGGAACCATCAGGACTCTTCATAGAGCTGGCCGCCCAGCCAAACTGAGCAATCGGGGGAGAAGGGCCTTGGTCAGGGAGGTGACCAAGAACCCGATGGTCACTCTGACAGAGCTCCAGAGTTCCTCTGTGGAATTGGGAGAACCTTCTCCCATCTATATCTGCAGCACCCCACCAATCAGGCCTTTATGGTAGAGTGGCCAGACGGAAGCCACTCCTCAGTAAAAGGCACATGACAGCCTGCTTGGAGTTTGCCAAAAGGCATGAGAAACAAGATTATCTGGTCTGATGAAACCACGATTGAACTCTTTGGCCTGAATGCCAAGCTTCACGTCTGGAGGAAACCAGGCATCACTCATCACCTGGCCAATACCATACCTACGGTGAACCATGGCGGTGGCAGCATCATGCTGTTGGAATATTTGTCAGCGGCAGGAACAGGAAGGCTAGTCAGGATTGAGGGAAAGATTGAGGGAAACCGAGCAAAGTACAGAGAGATCCTTGTTGAACCCGATCGAACATCTCTGGAGGGACCTGAAAATAGCTGTACATCGACTCTCCCCATCCAACCTGACAGAGCTTGCGAGGATCTGTAGAGAAGAATGGGAGAAATTACACAAATACAGGTGTGCCAAGCTTGTAGCGTCATACCCAAGAAGACTTGAGGCTGTAATCGCTGCCAAAGATCCCTCAACAAAGTACTGAGTAAAGGGTCTGAATACTTATGTAAATGTGATATTTCAGTTATTTAATTTTAATTACTTTGCAAAAATTTCTAAACACCTGTTTTCATTTTTTTATTATGGGGTAAAGTGTGTAGATTGATGATAACAAAAATTAATTTAATCTATTTTGGAATAAGGCTGTAACATAACAAAATGTGGAAAAAGTGAAGGGGGCGGAATACTTTCTGAATGCACTGTATGTTTAGCAGGTTAAGAGATGCTCATAAAATTCTGCAGAAGCCTTAGATATGTATTACAGTTGCTTTACTAGAGGTTACAATGTTTATTTTTAAGAATAACCTAATTCATGATACCCTTTTGGGAAGAATCAAGATTTTGTTGAGTCTGGGTTGATAGCTCAAAATATTTGTCTTTTCTGTACGATGTCCCATCTATCCACTTTCCAAATACCAGTCTAAAGCTACCTGCTACAGGGAAAGGATAAAATAAGCCAAATGATGTAACAGTCATGATGTAACAGATAGCAGTAACAGGATCGGTCCCAGTCAGCATGGAATTACAAAGGGGAAATCAAACTTGACTAATCTTCTGGAATTTTTTGAAGATGTAACTCGGAAAATGGACAAGGGAGAGCCAGTGGATGTATGGTGCCTGGACTTTCAGAAAGCAATTGATAAGGTACCACATGGGAGATTAGTGGGCAAAATTAGGCCACATGGTATTGGGGGTAGTGTGCTGACATGGATAGTGAAGTGGTTAGCAGACAGGAAACAAAGAGTAGGGATGAAAGGGTCCCTTTCAGAATGGCAGGCAGTGACTAGTGTAGTACCGCAAGGCCTGGCGCTGGGACAGCAAGCTATTTACAATATACATCAATGATTTAGATGAAGGGATTCAAAATAACATTAGCAAATTTTCAGATGTTCACAAAGCTGGGTGGCAGTGTGACCTGTGAGGAGGATGCTATGGGAATGCAGGGTGACTTGGACAGGTTGCGTGAGTGGACGGATGCATGGCAGATGAAGTTTAATGTGGATAAATGTGAGGTTATGCTTTGGTAGCAAAAACAGGAAGACAGATTACTATCTAAATGGCGTCAAGTTGGGAAAAGGGGAAGTACAACGGGATCTGAGGGTCCTTGTACATAAGTCTATGAAGGTAAGCATGCAGGTACAGCAGGCAGTGAAGAAAGCGAATGGCATGTTGGCCTTAATAACAAAAGGAATCGAATATAGGAGCAAAGAGGTCCTTCTGCAGTTGTACAGAGCCCTAGTGAGACCACACCTGGAGCATTGTGTGCAGTTTTGGTCCCCTAATTTGAGGAAGGACATTCTTGCTATTGAGGGAGTGCAGCGTAGGTTTACAAGGTTAAGCCCCGGGATGGCGGGACTGTCATATGCTGAGAGAATAGAGCAGCTGGGCTTGTACACTCTGGAGTTTAGAAGGATGAGAGGGTGTCTCATTGAAACATATGAGATTGTTATGGGCTTGGACACACTAGAGGCAGAAACATGTTCCCGATGTTGGGGGAGTCCAGAACCAGGGGCCACAGTTTAAGAATAAGGAGTAAGCCATTTAGAACGGAGACGAGGAATCACTTTTTCTCAAAGAGCGTGGTGAGTCTGTGGAATTCTCTGCCTCGGTGGTGGAGGCAGGTTCTCTGGATGCTTTCAAGAGAGAGCTAGACAGGGCTCTTAAAGATAGCGAAGTCAGGGGATATGGGGAGAAGGCAGGAACGGGGTACTGATTGGGGATGATCAGCCATGATCATATTGAATGGCGGTGCTGGCTTGAAGGGCCAAATGGCCTGCTCGTGCACCTATTGTCTATTAGTTTGAGTAGCATCTAAGACTAAAACAAAGTAGGAAGATGCACCAGGGTAGGCAAATTTCCTTTTTCATATTTCCTCAGGTGCTCTAGCTGAACAGATTTTTGCCATTTTCAACCTAGTTCCTGGTAATTGAGATCAGAGACCTTATATAATATAAAACTGGGATTTATGTTCATAAATCTAAAATGTACAGTAACGATCATTCTTCTGTAATTACTATTAAAATAGTTCTGAGATAAAATACAAGGATCCTTTAGTCTGAACTTATCCCGATTAAAGGAAGGTAATTTTGAATGCTGATTGCTATGAATACAAAATATTAAATTTCTCCTCGATATTTACAATAAAAAAATGTAGCACACCATCATCTCAGAATCACCTGGCAAAAGCCTACATCATCAGCACTGCTACTAAATTCGATTCACACAATGGACTGCCAAAGACTGGATTTCTGTCATTGTTAAACATTGCCCAGCAACTTAACAAATACCACTGTCAAACTCAATTAAAAAAAAATGTGAATTAGTTCAGTTAATGATAGAATAACTAACATATGACTTAATATTTTACTCATATGTGGGGTAAGCTGACCAACACTGCATGGTGAATATCGATGTTTTAAGCAAGTAATATATTTCTGGAAAGAGGCACATTAAGAATACATATATTAAACAAATGTGCATGTTAAACATGCTTAACATTACTGGGAAAAGGAGAGATGCAGGGGGCTGCAGATGCTGGTTTACAAGAAAAGAAAGTGGTGGAGTAACTCAGCAGGTCTGGCAGCACCTCTGGGGGACATAAAAAGGCCATGTTTCGGGTTGTGACCTTTTTTCAAAAAAGGTAGTTGGTCACATGCTTGTTTGGCCCTTAATTTGAAACCTCCCGTCAAGTGGAAACACCTTTACATATTTATTAAATCAAAACTTTCCATAACAAGAGAATACCAATTTGAAACTTCCAACCTCTTGGATATTTACTCAAAGGTATTATCCGTAGTTCTGGTTACGTTAATAATTCTTGACATTTACCAGACTTCATTCTCAAGTTGTGAAACCTGTTGTTTGTATGTCTGGATCAGACCGTCTCTCTGACGAACAGTCTCAATAAGATAACTGTAAGGCTGTTGAGCTTGACCAAGTAAAGACTTTGCATTTGTAAGCTGTAATTTAAAAAAAAAACATGCTGATTATAATTTCCTTTACTAAAGTGCTCACCGCATCAACCACCTAAAATTCAACAGCTTTGAACATAAAAGCGAAACAATCACCATTTTCAGATTGGTTGTTTGATGAAGAACCACTGAGAGTATCTACAAAACATCCTTTTGAATTAACATTCTAAAGAAATGGCAAGTTCTATTTTAAAGATGCATCTTGCATGCATTGCTAACACAATATCAATATCTTGCCCTAGCATCAAAAAACATGCCCATCAAACAATCCTAATTAGTACTCCATTTTTTCTTGGTTGGCAGCGCACACACCATAAGCAGGCTTAGTATCTGACATGGCGATTGACCTATGATGACACGATCAGGCATTAATGGCTTGTACTTCAAAACTGTTTAAGATTTTCAAACAAGAGAAATTTCAAACACTGGACTAAATGAAAAACGGAAATGCCTCTCTTTTGTAAAAGGTTTATAAAATCTCCTTCCCAGCCCACCTGCCTATATGATCAACCATTTCCACTTCAAGTATCATCCCTTCCTCCTCCTCCTTTTATTTCAAATATTCATTTCTGGAATGCAGACACTGCTGGCAAGGCTGCCATTTGTTACCCATCTCTAATTACACTTGAACTAGTGATCCCACTAACCCACTTGAGAGGACTCTTTAGATTTACAGTAACTATGTTAGTCTGGATCTGGAATCACAGGAGTAAAGGCAGCAGACTCGTTTCCTTAAAGGACATTGGTGATTTTGGATGGATTATTAATATTTCATTCCCATTAGCTTTTAATTAAGTAACTGAATGTGAATTCTCTGGCTGCAGTGGTGGGATCTGAACATGTCCCCAGAACACTGGTACAGGACTGGTTTACTAGTCCATGAAAACAATCACATTGTATTCCAAACTTCTGCATCTCCTGGCTGCAAACACCAAGAGTTCTACATACTGAAAAATGAGTTTACTTTTGCGAGAATTCCATTCAATGTTGTAGTATTGTTTAATATGGTGAAAATAAAACAAAACTGCATACATTGCAGGTCTGAAATAAAAATTATGGAAAAACTCAGATCAGGAGCATCTGTATAAACAGTTAATATGTTTCATGATACAATGTTATCATTGGAGAAAGACACTGGGCCAAGAGATCAGTCCATGCTGACTTTTGGTGGCCAATGTTGACCAGTCCACAACAAAATGCTAATAGTGTAAGTATTTGCAGTATACATCTGTTTATTTATTTTTGATAACATTTGTCGGGCTCAAATAAAAAAATAAATAGAATAAAAAAGTGCAATTTCTGGGGGTTGTTATTTTCTATGCATCAAGATACATAAATAGACATTGTTTATTGTCATTTCTAAATAATAATCAGTCTCCCATGAGCAATTAAAAGGTAATATATTATCTGTTAACCAGAAAACATACAAATGTTATTGGATGTATTATACGTTACAGCCAAAAATGAACTGGACACAAGTTGTGTGCTCGGGACGTGTTTTATTTCTGTACGATACAGCTCCCTACTCCTTAAATGGGCACGGGCGTTGCCCGACCTCAACTACCCCAATGGGTCAACCCCGTGATCTGCGCCTCCCACAACGAGACACCTAACTCCTCTTCCAGAGCCGTGGGCACGATCTGCCCGTGGCCTACCACCAGGTGCCGCCACATGACCCCCCCCCCAGAACCAGAGGCACCAAAACGGACGGGACGCCGACGAGGCGGCCAGATTGCGTAGCTACGTTCCCTCGCACAGGAAACTTGCCCGGTCTGGAATAATTAAAGGGAACCCGGGACGGCGGGCGCCCGCGATGGGGAGGCTGAGCCACCTCAGCTTGCTCAGGTTTAGATGGGCTGGCTTTAAACGAGCCACGGATACAGTTTCCTGCCGGCCTCCCATGTCCAAGACGAATTTCGTGTGCCCGTGCCTCAGCACCCGAAAGAGACCTTCATAAGGGCGCTTGCAAGGGCGACCTGTGGGCGTCACGGCGCAGAAAGACGTATGGACAGTCCACCAACGCCGAAAGCACATGGGATGGGGCCACCTCATGACGAGACGTTGGGACGCAAGCCAGGGCGCTAACCCTCTCCCGCAAGTGCGCCAACACAGATGACGCCGGTTCCCGGGACCCATAAGCGTCCGGGGAAAACTCCACGGTGAGTGCCATACACTAGTTCCGCCGAGAACAATGACAAATCCTCCTTGGGGGCAGTTCGAATCCCCAACAGGACCCATGGCAACTCGTCCATCCACTCAGGGCTCGTGAGGCGAGTCTTCAGGGCATCTTTCAGATGGCTGTGGAACTGCTCCACCAACCCATTCGACTGGGGATGGTACGCTGTCTAATGGTGGAGCTGTGTCCCCAGCAGGCGGGCCATGGCGGGCCACAGTTCAGAAGTGAACTGGGCACCCCGGTCCGATGTGATGTCCAGAGGAACCCCGAAGCGGGCCACCCAATTAGCCACAAGGGCACGAGCGCAGGACCGGGTGGAAGTGTCCATTAGCGGGATGGCCTCCGGCCACTGCATAAAGAGGCCCACCACCGTTAGCAGGTGCAAAACACCCCGGGATGGAGGCAGCGGCCCCACAATGTTCACGTGCACGTGGTCGAACCGCTGGCGTGGCACCGCAAAATCTTGAACCGGCGCCAGGACGTGTCGATGTACCTTAGATGTTTGGCACGGAATGCACGCCTGGGGCCCAGCGTCAGACTTGCTTACGCAGCCCATGCCATATAAACCTCGTGGCCACCATGGCAACCGTGGCCCCGATAGACGGGTGAGCCACCTAGTCGATGACATCGAACACGCGACGGTGCGAGGCCGCTGGAACAACGGGCCGCAGCTGGCCCGTGGACACGTAACACAGGATAGAAGTTCCCGATTGACCCAACGGCACATCGAGATCGTGGTGCGGTGTGCCGGCATGTCTTCGTCCCCCAGCTGCGCTGCAGCCAAGGCGGTGATGTCTATTCCGGAGGCCATTTTGAGAATGGCTGCGATCGCCAGGCCGGACAAGGAGGCTGCAACCAGGTTAGATTTACCGGCAATGTGTCGGACGTCTGTCGTAAACTCCGAAATAGATGTTAGCTGGCGCTGCTGATGCCGGAACACGGACCTGAGACCTTGGCGAATGCGAAGGTGAGGGGCTTATGGTCCGTGAAGGCTACGAAATCCCAGCCCTCCAGGAAATGCCACACCGCAATGCAAGCAACTCCCTGTCAAAAGCACTATAGCGCTGTTCCACAGGCTTGAGCTGGCGGCTGAAAAAGGCGAGAAGCTGCCAATGGCTGTTGACTGACTGCTCTAGAACGCCGCCGACTGCAGAGTTCGAGGCATCCACGGGAAGGGCTGTAGGGGCGTCAGCCTGCTGATGTACGAGCATTGTCACCCGAGCCAAGGCCAATTGTCACCCGAGCCAATAAATGAACAGGAAATTGAGCCCGCGCCCCATGGTATCAATCAGGCGCTGGAAGGCCTGCGCGGCGTTCTTGAGGCCAAAGGGCATCCGCAGGAACTCGAAGAGGCCGAACGGGGTGATAATAGCCGTCTTCGGGCCATCCTCCGATCGCACGGGGATCTGGTTATATCCTCGGGCTAAGTCAATTTTGGAAAATAGCTTAGCCCTGGCCAGATGGGCTGGGAAATCCTGTATGTGGGGAATAGGGTAACGATCGGTGGTTGTTGCTGCGTTCAGGCGGGGGTAGTCACCAAAAGGCCTCCAGCCCCCGGAGTCCTTTGGCACCATGTGCAGCGGGGAGGCCCATGGGCTGTTGGAACGTTGGACGATGCTCATGGCCTCCATTTTCCGAAATCTCTATCTGGAGCTTGTCGGGGGCAAGCCTGCGGGCGTGGAGCAGTGGACCCGATTTAAGAATATGGTGCATTACACCATGTCTCGGGCTGGCCCAGTCGAACTGCAGAGTGACAATGTCCAGCAACTCGGCCAGTATTTGTGTATATATATTGTCCATTGACCCACCACTGGGTTGTGGATTGGTTCAGCGGACGCAGTAGGGCGCACGGAGATCTCATCCAACGTCGAAGTGTGAACAAGGTGAACAAGACACGCTCGCTCCATGCGGCTCAGCCCGTAGATCCGGAGCAGCAGCTCCTTGAGCCCTTTGTACTTACCAACCGCTAGCGGATTATCGAGGTAAAGAACGACCCAACCGGCCGGCTCCTGATTAAGGGCACTCACCACGTAGTGGTAACGGGTCTCGTCGGCCGTTACGGCGTGGATGTAGAATTGGGACTCGGCCTGTTGGAACCAAAGACCTGGCTGCCAGATCCAAAATGTAGGCAGCTTCAGGGAGACCGCGCTGAGTTCGGCCTCGTGGGACGCGTAGGCGACAGCGGCGGAATGTATTTTCTTACGGAATTTCCCTTCCAGGATTACACTCCTGGGCGTCGGGGTCACCAGTATAGCGGGGACACGCAGGAGTCCAGCCAAAAACTAAGTGGACACAAGTTGTGTACTCGGGACGTGTTTTATTTCTGTACGATTATTTCTGTTCCTCAAATGGGCACGGGCATTGCCCAACCTTAAATACCCTTATGGGTCAACCTCGTGTCCTGCGCCCCCCACACCGAGACACCTAACTCCTCTCTCCAGAGCCGAGGGTTCGCTCTGCCCGTGGCCTACTACCAGGTGCTTCCACAACGTTATCTTTTCCGATTTAGGAAAGATTCAATGGATTTAGGTAATGCCTTCTTGCAAATGTTATTAAAAATATTTCAGAATTCAGCTTTGATATTTCAAATTCAATTAGTGATATAGGCATTACAACTACTCCCAGGTGAACACGTAATTTTGTGTTCCAGAATCAAGGGATTAAAGAAAACCCCCAATTTCTAGAGTTTTAATTTTATAATGTTTTTGTTGTGGACAGCCTTTCTGGAACATACTCTTTCTAAATCGTCTTGGATTATGATCAAATAGGACTTTAGTTATTCATGTTCTATTAGTTTAGTGTGCCTTTGGCTGGTATGAATAACTGAGATTATTTGAAAGGAGAGGCAAGTTTCAAACTGTTAATGGTTAAATATGCATTACTTTTCTTTATGTTCTGCCTTAAATGGTGGGACATATTTTGGATTGGTATCAAGACACCAAATCCCTCACTTAAAATAAAAGTGAAGACTTAGATTTTAACGTCTTTAAAATTGCACAACGCTTGTTTTTTTCCACTGACAGTAAATGAATGAACAGTTTTGCATAAGGCAACAAATGAAACAAAACTCAAAAACATAAAGGGCCTGTTCCACTTGGCGATTTTTTCGGCAACTGCCGGCATCATATCAGTGTAGCCAAAAGATTTTGAACATTTCAAAATCCAGCGACACTTAGCGACACTTAAAAAAACACCGCGTGTCAAACGTCATCATGCCGCGAATGTTTTGGTGACCTGATTCGTCAGTCAATGGTGCTGGCAGTTGCCGAAAAAATTCACACTTTCACACCCTCAAAACACCAAATCCTGCCAACCTTACAGTACACTTAGTATTACAGCTAGGTCAGTAGGATAGCCTCTGGATTCACGCAAATACGTTTTGCTCTTGGATAATTTTACATATTTTGCAAAATGTTTCCCTGGAACTTAAGATTTACTTATGGAAGGATTTTTTACATTTAGCCACTTTTAAAAGAGCACGGATTGAATCCTAAGATGTTGAAAGGAAAACTGCCCATGGTCAGACATTTAAGGAAAAATAACAAGAGATATAAACATAGATTTAAAGTACAGCAGAGAAATGTGGGGGTGGATGTCACATGGAAACAAGAAATTTGAAAAATAATCTGTTTATAATAAAAAACAAATGGAGGAATTCAGTGATTGCACTAAAGAAAATACTTGGATTATAAAATAATCAAATTCAGTTACCTCACTTTCTTTTCTGTTCTGAAATATATCAGGCCCACAATGCAAACAGAATTCAACAATGCCACTTCATGTCAAGATGTCAAAATGGAGTTACATTTTTACGTGAGTCATTAGGGTGGGAAATGTTTACAAATCTTATATTTTTTTAACACTAGGAGTTTAATAATAGTACTGTCGGAAGCTTATCTAAAAAAAACATCTTTTCTGCTGTATATATGTTTTGAAATGACAATCTGTCCTGCTATTTCTATCATCACTGATTCCCCAATTTCTGGAATATACAAAGAGCAAAATTAGATTCTGCAAGTTATTCAAACCATCTACAAAGGCATATTTGTTTAAATGTGTTTTTATAAAGTGCTGGCTGACATTTCAGTGACATGATACTAACAGAACCAGTTTTTCTTTATGTGGGTAACAAGAGATCATTCAGCTGACAAACTGTCCAGAATTTGGCTTTCTAAACACAAAGATAAATCCTCACAAGAATAAGAAAAATGAACTGTCAAGATAAATATATATATATATATATATATATAGGAATTCAGAATTATCTTGTTAGAATAACATTATAGGTGGCCAAAACAATAAAATGATACCCATTTCGGCAAGGCATTGTACGTGCAATTAAAAATCTAAGTATTGCTTTAATCTAAGAATGAAAGCATTGTTGAGTATGTTTTGTGTAAGAAGGCACTGCAGATGATAGACATAAAAAGCTAGAAACAGGCCGGATAGACAGCATCTCTGGAGAGGAATGAGAGGTGTTTCGGGTTGAGATCCTTCTTCAGGGTGCCTTGATCTATGTCTTTCCACAATTGCAAATTCCCAAGTATTGCAAACCATGTATACGAAGATCATGCTGGTATTTATTCAAAATTCCTATATATCCTGGTATATTTAATAATAATCATCATAATAATAATAATAATAATATATTTTATTGTCATTGCACATAAGCTCAATGAGATTTGGTATGCTGCTTCCATCCAATGTAATAACATAAATAACTAATAAAATTTAGATTTAGATACCCCGAGAACATGGATTGTAAAAGAACAGTAAAATAGTCAAAACAGTTCTAACAGACTAAAGTGCAGATGTGTCTGTGCAACGTGACCATCCAAGGGAGACAGGTGGGGGGCACTCAGCAGGGCCGGTTCAGAGCTGCTATAGCTCTGGGAATGAAGCTGTTCCTGAGTCTGGGGGTTCGGGCGTAGAAGGCCTTGTAACGTCTGCCGGAGGGAAGTAGTTCGAACAGTCCATTACAAGGGTGTGAGGAGTCTTTATGGATGCTGACGTGTGTGGTAGATGCCCTCCAAGGCTGGTAGCTGTGTCCCAATAATCATCTATGCTCTGTGGAAGACGCGCTGAAGAGCTCTCCTCTCCGCCTCTGTGCAGCTGAGATACCACACAGAGATGCCATACGTTAATATGCTCTCTGTGGTGCAGTGGTAGAAGGTTGACAGCAGCTGTTGGGGCAGACCAGTCGTTTTTAATGTCCTCAGGAAGAACAGTTGTTGCTGTGCCTTCTTGACCAGCGCAGTGGTGTTGGTGGACCATGTGAGGTCCTCTGAAATGTGAGTGCCCAGAAACTTAAAGCTGGACACTCTCGCCACACTGTCCCCGTAGATGGAGATTGGGGCGTATTCACCATTATGTGACCTCCTGAAGTCAATAATCAGCTCCTTGGTCTTGGAGGTGTTTAGTGACAAGTTGTTACGTGCGCACCAGTCCGCCGGGTTCTGCACCTCTGCTCTGTATTTTGTTTCATCACCGTTGGTGATCAGCCCAATCACTGTTGTGTCGTCTGCAAATTTGACGATGGTGTTGGTGTTGGTGTCGATTGCAGGAACACAGTCGTGTGTGAAGAGGGGGTAGATCCTGACAGATCTATTTTTAAATCAATAATTTAATTAATTGATTATCCAGATTCTTGTACCTTTCTTTGTATATTTGGGGCACTATAAACAGAAATGATTTTAAAACAATGTGCTTATGATTTTATTTTAAAAGGGATCTCTTGTTTTTTTTTTGTTCCTGATGCACATTTTGACATCATACATTAATATTTGCCGAATATAAGTAGTTTCCAGGAGCCTGGAGCAGCTCCACCCATAAATTCAAGCAGATGGACTGCTTACTTAAGTTGCTCTTCATGTGAGTTGGAGGTCAACCTTTAATTTCTTCAACGAACATTCTTGAACCTACAAACTCTAAGAATATTCTTTACTTCTCATGAAAGGTAATGAGTGGATGATGATCGGATTTTCCTTCACATACGCCTATGGAATCTGTGAATATCTATTTCTTGAAATTTGCAGCTATCAGTACGAATTGGCAACAAAACTTCCTCTTCTTGGTTGGTGGTGGAAAGAATTAACAACTTCAAGCTCGTGGGTGTGCAAATCTCTAAAATTTGTGCTAGTCCCAGCACATCGATACATTCATCAAGAAAGCCGATCAATGCCTCTACTTCCTTAGAAGATTGAGGTGATTTGGAATGTCAACAAATGTTCTCTGGAACTTTTACAGCATGTTGACTGGTTGTATCATGGCCTGGATCATCACTGAAGACCCAGGCTGCAGCAAGACTTGGGATTCAAATAAATAACATTAGCCATTGTTCAGATTTACCAAATGATCTATATTACTGTGTGGTTCTTTGACGTGGTTTTGAATGAATTTGTTTTTTCGCTTTTGAAGCTTGCTTTAACATCAAGCTTGCAAATTAACAGAATCTCATTGGATACAAAACAAAGGATACAAAGGATATAAAGGACATTTATTATCACATACACCAAATGGTGTAGTGAAATTTGACATGCCAATGCTGCACACGAATAAAGATAAGACACAACATTAAAGAATTTAAAAATAAACATAAAAAACATCCCCCCACAATGGTTCCCACTGTGGGGGAAGGCAGCAAAGTCCAGTCCAATCCCCTGTTCACCCATAGTCGGGCCTACTGTGGCCTCCGCAGCCAGTCCGATGTTTTTCAGGCCCTCTTGCCGGAAAGCTGGAACTCCTCAGCGGCCTGGAAATGTCGGGAGCGGCCGCTCCCTCCTTGGCGACCACGGCACCCGTAGTCCTCAGGCCATGCTGGCTGGAGCTCCGACTCTGGCGATCTCGAATCCCAGGCTCCGCGGTGCTCTAAATCCAGCGCTGCCCCGCGGCTGGACGCCCGCAGCCACAGCTCCTCGGACGTTGAAGTCGGCGGCCACAGCACTCCGCACGGCGACCCTGTAAGGCATCGCCCGCTCCGTGATGGTGTCCCTGTGCCGCTGCCGAAGCTGCAGTCCCGGCTGGTCCCGACAGGAAAGGTCGCCCCTGTCCGATGGTAGGCCGCGAGGAGGGGGGGCGAAGAAGCAGCTCGGAAGAAAGCTGCCTCTCCGACCAGGTAGGGACCAGGAAATAAAGTTTCCCCCTTCCCCTCCCCCCACCCACCACATAAAAGACTAAAAGACCTCCAAAACAAACACTTTAACTCACTAAAAATTAAAAAAAATTGGTGAAAAGACTAACAGCTGCTGGCAGGGCAGCCATACTCGATGGCACCCCCTACATTGGAAAATTCTATTTGAAATAACTATGTTTTCCTGTTGTCCTTGAAATGTTAAAATAAAAGGTTTTCTTACAGGTTTCTGGAACATAATCACTAAATGCTCGCACTACAATATACAAACATGACATCACTAATTTAGCCCCATCTAGTGAATGGTTTCAGAATTATTACTGAAGTTAGCACAAACAGATACAAGCCCAGAACTGGGAACACAACAGCAGCATTTTCTGGTTGAAAGAAATAATGATCCCTATTCATCAAAGGGTAGACAATTGTTAATCCAGCATCAATCAAAAGCATGTATCCAAAACATCTTTAGTATAGTATGCCAAGAGCTGAATAGCATGTTGATTTATGCCAAAGAACATGTCAGACAGGTTTCCAGGCAGGTATAAAATCATTCATCAAATCATGCAAGCTAAATACTTCCTGAATTAGTGGCTCAACTCTAACAATGCATTCCCGAGAAATTACAGAAATACTCAACTCGATTAGTGTATAGTGTAACCAGTAACAGAGAATCAATAAAAAACAAATTACCTCCTGAGATAATTCGTCGGCAGAGAGTTTGTGTCGTTCGAGGTCTTTTCGAAGCAGTGAATTTTGCCTTTCCATCTGTAACAATCTTCTTGCAAGATGAACACTGAAAGAGCAGAACGTAATTGGCCATTAATTGTTTCAAAGCACTGCTGTCCATTTAACTTGAAAAGTTCCACAAGGATTCCACATTGGCTTATAGCTCCACAAAGGCAAGTGCAAAAAAGCTACCTTCTACAACTGAAAGATCACTAAGAGATTAAACATGTAATTATGTTGATTGGGAAGTCACATTTCCCCAGGAGCAGCTTCAACATTCTAAAATGCGTGTATCTGCTAAAGAACAGAACATTTCAATCAGGCTTTCCTGTAATACTTGGAGAAGACACAAAGTGCTGGAGTAACTCAGCGAGTCAGGCGGCATCTCTGGAGAAATGGATAGGTGACAATTCAGGTCGGGACTCTTCTTCAGACTTGGAGAAGTGTTTTGTTATTAGTTTTTCAGGATCAGGGCCCCATCGAGAAGATGGTGGCGAGCCATCTTCTATGACTGTTGCACTGTGAGAAGCAGCTCTCACAATGCTGTTGAAAAGAGAGTTCTAGGATTCAGATTCAATGACATTGAAGGACACGCAATATATTTCCAGATCAGGATGGCAAATGACACGGGGGGGGGGGTTAGGTGGTGGTGTTCCAAATCATCTGTCTTCCTTGCTCTCTTTCAGGGAGAGATTGTTGGTTTGAGAAGTGATGTCGGAGTTGGCTAGATGAGTAACATTGGTACATTTTGTAGATGGTACACACAGCTACAGTATGTTGTCATGGTGCATATGAAGGTATCCTGGGGTGGTGGTAAGGGTACCTAACAAATTGTGCACTTTGCCTTAGTGTTTTGGATTTGCAGTTTTTTAATTTGTTCAGATTCTTAGAACTTACTTGATGTGCTGTTATCAAGCAACTGAACCATCCACTCACCAACTAGCAAGCGGTCCTTATCTCCCATCTACCTAAATTAAGACATTTGAACTATCTTTAATCGGACTTAATCTTCACTAAACGTTACACTCTTTATCCTGTATCTGTACACAGTGGATGGTTTAATTGTAATTATGTATAGTCTTTTTGCTGACTGGATAGCAAGTAACAAAAAGCTTTGCACCGTACCTCAGTACACATGACAATAATAAACTAATCTATATATCCAGGCATTGTTGTCTGATAAGTTTCACTTTCAGTATATTAAAACAGATTAATGGTTAAGCCTCTTTGCAGAACATCTCTCTTCCAATCCCTGATTTCCAACAGCTTTCAATCCTGGTCTAACTATGGGAGCTCTCTACCTGATCATATAGTTTTCATTAAAACATTGCAAATCCAAAACACTCATTTGTCTTTCCCCATACATAATAAATCCACTGGTTTAAAAAAAATAATGTGTGTTGCAGCCAACTATAAAAAGTGCTAAATTCTATGCTACAAATATGTTTCAAACTGCAAATAAATATATTTTTGTAAATATATCAATTTCTTTCTCCAGCAGTCTTTGTATATGCATAAAAGAGGCATTCCTTTCTACATGTAAATGTGGTCCCAGGGATTAAAAATAACTAACCGTGATTGAGATCAAGTTTCATATCTCATTCAGTCATGCCAATCTTGGTTTAGTGAATAAAAACCTAAACAAATCACAGTCTCTTGTCATATTTTGGGAAGTCTGCCATTAAAGAAAGCATGCAGGAAAAAAAACTTGAATGGCATGTCATTGATAATAGTGAGATTGTTTAATTTACCAAATCGCTTTGCACATGTTTAATTTGCCAGTATTTTGCTTAGAGACAGAAAAATACCTGCATGAGGTAAATTTATATTTTGATATAATGATGCTTCATTGACTTTCATCTTTTATTTAATTTTTGTGAGTCACTATTTACAGATGTGGAGTATGCTTTACAATGATTGCTAAAAAAACCATATACTATCCAAATGAAAATGTTCTCATGAGGATTAAAAAAACTAAAAAATAATATACAGCCTTATACATATTAATAGATCTCACTATAAAGTAAGGACGTATCTCTTACTCAATGCAAAAAATTAATTCCTGACCTCTGATGCAGGTATCATTCTTTGAAGTTCCATAAAATGTGATTATACCAAGCACCACAAATCCAGACAAAAGTAAAAGGAGCAATTGTCTGGTATATATTTTTGTCCTTATGTTCAATAAATGTGTTTTTCACAAGTATTGCATTCAATTATGTTGAATTCTGAAAATACTACTTTCATATAATATATTTAGGAAAATAGGGGGGGGGGGGGGGGGGGGGGGGAGGAGGGTAAAAAGGGCTGCGAGTCCACATATGGCACAAGGGGGGGGGGGGGGGGGGGGGGGGGGGGTGGTTTCATTAGTTAGCTAAAATTGTAGAGTTCAAAATTCATACTGTTGGGTTGTAAGCTATCTAAGTAGAACATAAGTGCTGTTCTTCCAGTTTGTGTGTGGCCTCATCTGTCAATGGAAGAGGCCCAGAACAAAGGCCTGGAATGCTTAGAATAGGAATTGGGTTTAAATGGTTAGCAACTGAGCGATCCAGTAGGCCTTGGCAGACTGAGCTCAAGTGTTCAGCAAAATGTTCGCCGAGTCTGCCCTTGGTCTCGCCGATGTGAAGGGAGCCATATTGGGAACATTGAATGCTGTACAGGAGGTGCACGTTGCATTGAACATTGAATTCTCCAATGCTGTACAGGAGGTGCACGTTGCATTGAACATTGAATTCTCCAATAAACTGAAGGGAAACAATCTCCCAGAAATAGTAAGGATGACACAAACAATCTCCCAGAAATAGTAAGGGGCCGAGGATAAAGTGGGAGGGAGGAACTGAAGGGAATCCACATTAGTCATGAAATGGTGTTAGGTAAACTGATGGAACAGAAGGCAGATAAATCCCCAGAGCCTGATGGTCTGCATCCCAGAGTACTGAAGGAGGTGGGCCTAGAAATCGTGGATGCATTGGTGATCATTTTCCAATGTTCTCTCGACTCTGGGTCAGTTCTTGTGGACTGGAGGGTAGACAATGTAACTCCACTTTTTAAGAAAGGAGGGAGAGAGAAAACGGGAATTATAGACCAGTTAGCCTTACATCGGTAGTGGGGAGGATGCTTGAGTCGATTATTAAAAATGTTATAGCAACGTATTTGGAAAACAGTGACAGGATCGGTCAAGGTCAGCATGGATTTATGAATGGGAAATCATGCTTGACTAATCTTTTGAAATTTTTTGAGGATGTAACAAGTAGAATGGATAAGCGAGAGTCAGTGGATGTGATGTATTTGGACTTTCAAAAAGCCTTTGGCAAGTACCCACACAAGACATTAGTATGCAAAATTAGAGCACATGGTATTGGGGGTAGGGTATTGACATGGAGAGAGAACTGGTTGGCCAACAGGAAGCAAAGAGTAGGAATTAACGTGTCCTTTTCAGAATAGAAGGCAGTGACTAGTGGGGAGCCGTAAGGCTCGGTGCTGGGACCCCAGTTAATTACAATATATATTAATGATTTAGACGAGGGAATGAAATGTGACATCTGTAAGTTTGCGGATAACATAACGTTGGGTGGCAGTGTGAGTTGCGATGAGGATGCTATGATGCTGCAGGGTGACTTGGATAGGTTGGATGAGTTGGCAGATGCAAGACAGATGCAGTATAATGTGGATAAATGTGAGGTTATCCACTTTGGTGGCAAGAACAGGAAGGCAGATTATTATCTGAATGGTGTCAGATTAGGAAAAGGGGAGGTGCAACGAGACCTGTGTGTAAAGTGAAGAAAGCTAATGGCATGTTGGCCTTCATTGTGAGAGGATTTGAGTTGTAAATCTGTGGAATTCTCTGCCACAGAAGGCAGTGCAGGTCAATTCACTGGATATTTTCAAGAGAGAGATTTAGCTCTTAGGCCTCAAGGGATATGGGGAAAAAGCAGAAACAGGGTACTGATTTTAGAATATCAGCCATGATCATATCGATAGGCCGAATGGCCTACTCCTGCACCTATTGTTTCCAATCGATTCACAATTCACAACTCATCTATCTGTATATCACACCTTTTAGTTTTTCATCTCTGGCTGTTGTCCAACCATTTTCCAATCACCCCCCCCCCCGCACCTGTATCCACCCATCTTTTGCCAGAGTTGATCCTGTCGCTCCCCCCACCACAATCAGTCTGCCCTCCTGAGTTACTCCAGTACTTTGTTTTTTTTGTAAACCACCATTTGCAGTTCCTTGTTTCTATATGTATAGCAAACCTTCTGTGTATAGTAAAGGATGAGGAACCAGATTGATGAATGGCAGGCTTTGCTTAAACAGAATGCCGTTTGATTCAGCCCTTGGCATGCAAGTTGATACAGAATCCATGTAAACAAATCTGAAAAGAGGAAGGGAGCCTATGCTCAATCTAAAACTAAACTAAAATATATGAATTGCTGGAAATAGTAGATATTTCTTCCTCGTATTGCTAATGTTTGCATCTTCAATTTCTCTAGATTTGCAGAACATCGAATTGTTGCATTTTGACCGATGGCTCATCCAGCATTAAAGACATACTCAATGCAAGTATTAGGAGAAACAATTGCCCATGCATTTTCTGCCTTAGTTTGTTTCAAATATGAACGACCAGGGTGCATGTAGGGCAATGACTGACAGAAAATAGGGGTACTAAATTTGATGGAAACAGGGGGGTACCAGGACAATTCAAATGAGTGGAAAAACAAGATAGGTGGTTGATTTGTATTTTTCTAGTAACTTATCTCCCAATTATTAGAAGCAAAAGTGTAAAAAAGAAAACAATGAGTATAACAATGGAAATCAAATAGAAAATATGAGGTAGAACCCTTGGACTTGCATCCAGGGTATCAGATAGACAAGAAAATTATGATATTCTGGAACTTAGCACATACCCAAAGAAGTCTACAATACATTAATAAATGCTTGGAGGTCTGTGTCACCCTATTAGCTGTTCAGGGCAATTTATTTGCAATTGAAAGGCTAGGGGTTTCCCTGGCAGCTTGCAGCATTATTAAGATTATGATCTCATCTACAGCAATACAAAAAGGGATCAGCAGTTCAGAAATGGGAGATGACATTTTGATAAAGTAACTGCTTTATTCAGTACATCAAGATTTTCAAATAGTTACTGCACTTATTTTCCCTTCACATAATGAAAGTTCAGTTCTATAAACCTGTGACTGTTAGTTACGAGCAGTTCAGTGGGTGCTTTATCAAACGTCATCACAGGTGCTGCTGCAGCCTATATATACTCTTCTAAACAGTGATTTACAACTACATTCCCAGACAACATGTCAAGTCGGCAATCTTATTCAAAAATGTATTGTATGTTAGTAGGAATAGCAAAGTAATGCAACATAACAAAAAAATACATTCAACAAACTTATTGGCATTAAACTTTTGACCGACAAAAATACTGCTTGAGGTTTGTTTTCATGTGGTTAATATAACTTGTATTATTGATACAATTAATATAACAAATATAATTTTAATAAAATGAATGTCTTCTTATTCAGATTCTTTTTTTTTTTTAAATAAACATTGAAAGCATGGAAAATACTTTGTAATATACAGGTGGCACATAGCTTGGCATATATTTGCCCTTAAAGGCTTGCAGCAATAAATAGTGATCAAAGTTTAAATAAACATCACTGTATGAATAACAGTGCAGAAAGATGGCCTCAATAGGTGCTTGGAAAGTTGTGGTAGTGTATGGCCTGCGTGCTCACCTCCCACACCTTCAGAAATGTCCTAAAGTCGCATGATCAATCGAGGGAAGTGGGACATGAAGATGGTGCACGGAAGAAGTTATAGTCATATAGGCCCTTCAACCTTACTAGTTCATGCTGACCAAGATACCCCATCTAAGATTGTCCCACGTGCTTGCATTTGGCACATATCCCTCTAAATTTTTCCTATCTGTCCAAGTATCTTCTAAATGCTGTTATTATACCTGCCCCAACCACCTCCCCTAGCAGGCCATACCATACACCCACCTGCAGTGAAAATGCTCCCCCTTAAATTCCAATTAAATCTCCCCCCTCTCACCTTAAACCTGTGCCCTCTGGTTCTTGATTCTCCTATCAATTCCCTACAAGATTTTATATACCTCTATAAGGTCACCCCTTAACTTCCTGCGCTCCAAGAAATAAAGCCCAATAGCTCGCCCAATTTCTTGCCCCTGTAGCTCAGGTAATCGAGTTCTGGCAACATCCTCATCAATCTTCTCTGTACTCTTTCCAGCTCAACAACATCTGTCCGATAACAGGGATAACCAAAACTGAACAGAATACTCCAAATGTGGCTTCACCAACTTATTTTACAACTATAACATAATGTCACAACTTCTATACTCAAAACCCTGACTGATGAAGGCCAATGCACCAAAAGCATCCTTGACCACGATATCTAACTGTCCTGCCACTTTCATGGAAACCTTAACTCTCAGATCTCTGTGCTCTATAATGCTCTCCAGAGACCTACCATTCACTGTGAAGGTCCTGACCTGGTTTGATTTCCCAAAATGCAACACCTCACATTTGTCTGCATTAAGCTTTCCCGGGATCCCATACAATCTAAACAAGTTAACACCACATTAATGAACAATACGATAAGTCAGCTGTTGAGCTAATTTTAACATGTATGAATGGTAGATGTTTTGAAGCTCGCATTGATGCTCATTTTAAACAAACTGCTGAAAGATATTGCAGTGATACACTGTGAGAGGATTCCAAGTTGACTTTTTTGGGGATGCAGGTTTAAGTACAGACAGATGGAGAGACGACTCTGTGTAATCAGGTGCTCTAGATAAACTGATTTCAGACATTTTCAACCTAGTTCTTGGTGATTGGGATGTGAGGCACAATATAAAATAAAGTTGGTGATTAATGTTCATTAATAAATGGTAATTCTTCTGTAATTACTGGCAAAATACTTCTGCGTAGTCAAAAAACTGGGACCCTTTTGTCTGTTCATAACCTAATTATTGATTAAAAAACACAAATAGCATTGTGGCCAGCACTGATCCCTGAGGCACATTGCTAGTCGCAGGCCTCCAGTCTGAAAAACAACCTTCCACCATTAATGCCTGCCTCCTTCCATGAAGCCAATTCATTTTCCAATCAGCTAGCTCTTCATGATGTTATGCAATCTAACCTTCCAGAACAGCCTACCAACTTATCAAATGCCGTGCTGATGTCAATGTGGATAATGTCTACGGTCTAGCCCTCGTCAAACTTCTTGGTTACTTCTTCAAAAAACTCAACCAAATTTGTGTCAGGATCTCCCTCATGTAAAACCGTGTTGACTATACCTAATCAATCCATCTATCCAAATGCATAGATATATAGCTTATATGCATTTTTATATAGCTTATTCCTCAAAATCCTCCCCTACCTAACAAACACGTTAGAGGGGTAGCTGCGTGGAGAGGGGGGGAGGAAACGATTGCGTGCCTGCAGTGGCTGCGGATTGTAGTGTTGGTGGAGTTGACTGCTGGAGGCCCTACAGCAACGGGGTGAATAAGTGTAAATCCTGGCCAAAAAGGAGCAGGAATAAAACCAAAACTTAGCAGAGGATTCATGCATTGCCAGGGCATTTTGGTCAAATCTGTGTTTCTGTGTATAACAAGACAAGCAGCTGAATGGTGCCAGTAAGTCCAGGTCCCAGATCAATGTTGCAGATAAGAAATGTATGAGTATCTCTTCAATTGACAGAATGAATTAGCCTTTTGAAGAGGATCTCCAAAGTAGTATATATGCATGAAGTTGATTGGATTACTGCAAAAGGATTGTAAATAATGTTGCGAGACAGTTACTCTGCTGTTTATAGATTGGCCAAATTGTTAAGCCCTGGCAGGCTTGTTTGAATTCCAAGGTAAATATTGCATTATTCAGTTAAGTTAGCTTCCTTCCAGAAGCTTCTCCGAGAAACAATGTATGGGAGACTCTGTAATTGGTTTGGGGAACTGTCAATAATGTATTGATGTAATTAATATGTTTGATTGGATTGTAAAGAGAGTTTGGCCCCTCAATGTTCGTGGACCTATGAAAGGTGGCTCCATCTTAGATCGAGGCCGATCTTCTGGAAGTGCGCTTGGGACTGCATGACCTTTTGGAGTGTTTCTGCTTGCACGAGGCTGAAGGGCTTGGCCAGGCAGAGACAAGGATCGAACCCGCGGTGGTTTAGGTATCATATAGGGGAATTTGCTGTTCAATCTAAAAATAAAGTTTAGTTGTTCCAGTGCTTGACTCAGTGGTTTTTGACTGAACTAGACTAGGAGGGTAAGCTTGAAAATAGTGTATTTACATAAGCAGAACGAACAAAGCCAGATGGAGCTGCACAGAAAGGTGGTGAAAGGAGCTGATGGCATTGCTCTAATTGATCATTGGTCTAGTGCTGCCAGGAGAAGTGAGAAAATATTAAATTGCATATCTCTTTTGGCCAAGTTTGGACTTTTCAGAGACCTGACACTTGTACGTTGCAACATGATGCTGGAACGTGGTGATTTATTGTGTGTTGTCCCAGAAGTGGAGTGCCTGATCATTTCACTCTTTTGTTTATAACTGTATTCATGTGCAGTTTGATTTGACTGAATAGCATGCTAAACAAACTTTTCACTGCATCTTGCTACATGTGACAATAATAAACTAAACTAAAAGTAAACTAAGGTAATAAAGTATGTTGCAGATTAATGTTAAGATTCATCACCCCAATGGCCTTCCAATTTCTAGATTTACTGTGAAGACTTGCTAATCATGTTTTCACTGCCTGCATTCTCAAAGGTTTTTTTTAATGCTTGCGCCCTGGGGTAAAACTGAAGGATAAGAATGGAATCTCAGAAATGCTTGAAAAATGACTGATGGTAATGAGGACCTGATTCTGGATAAATATCTAGTATGTCTGCTTACTGGGATGTCAAGTAATTTTGCTTAAAACAGCTTTATAAAAACAAGGGAAAACGGTTGAAAACAATTGTCAGAAATCTAAGATTAATGGTTATGCATTTTACTAATACCAGCCGTGCACATTAGATTTAAATGGATGACCTTAACTGGATAGAAGAAGAATTTCACCAGCACATTTCCTACTAAATGTTTGATGAATCATTGAATAGTCTTAAATTAAATATTCTATCTGTACAAATTTAAAATAAGGGAGGATTCACAGTCAATAAAAGTGGCCATGATACTTGAGGAACTAGTAGAGGTAATGAAATGGACATGGAAATGTTCCTTTGCAACCTAACCCAGTGTATTATCACCAATTTATCATCAAAAATGACTGGGAAAATGGTGTGCATCTGATCATGCTCCATTGTGAACACTGCATTAATTTCTGTGAAGAATGTAATCAAGTATCTTTTCACAATACTGGATGAACAATTTAGTTACTACTGGTAGCACTATGGACATGTTAGCAGAAAAGAGGCCACTGGCAGTGAATTTCTGTGCGATGACAGGTATTACATTGCAGGTTAGTTTTGTTTTACTCTAAGATATCCATCTTAGAGTAAAAAGTAAAGTACACGGAATATTCTCAGGTGCAGTTCATACCTAACCGCTGTAGATGAAATGTGGAGAAAAGGATTAAATGTTTCAGTTTAACTCCTATTCATATTTGGATTGTCATTTAAAAAAGAAAAGCAATAGACGGGAGTATGATATGATAGAATTTCCATTACTTCAATTGCCACTTCAATACTTGTTGGAGGAATATTCCATGACTGTGGATAAATTATTTTACGAAGGGACTGAGAATTCAAGTTGTCCAGGTTTAAAGTAGTCGATTTCCTTTAATGGAATATTCCTTTACAATTTTAGATAATTAATAATTTATAGATCATGTGATAGGAGTAGAATTAGGCCATTCGGCCCATCAAGTCTACTCTGCCATTCGATCATGGCTGTTCTATCTCTCCCTCCTAACCACATTCTCCTGCCTTCTCCCCATAACCCGTACTAATCAATATATTATATTGTATTAATTCTAAACAAAAAGAAGAGGAAAAATTGAGAAGATTTGAACACTGGCTTCAAAAATCACTTCAAGTTATGTTTATCCAGAATTAGGATTATCATATTTCAACATCCGGCACTCAGTAGTTGGAAAAAGAAGTGAACAAATATCAAGTCCTTACCTCTGTTTCAGGCGCCGTTTTGCTGTTGTGGGAATGTTAGCACCATAACCATAAGAGAAAAGGACATGTTCAGCATCTTCCTCATCTTCCACTGCAGTCAGTAAATAAATTATTATAAATGTATGCCAGTAGAATTTGAAAAATCTGGATACACATTTATTAATGAGTTGCAGCCTGAAAATTCAGTAATGCACAAATGCTTACTGAGGTAATCTTATGGATCATTCAATAATGCTCAATAAGCGACAGAAAACACATTGTTTAGGAATGTAACATGATAATGGCACAGAGTGTCAGAGCTGGTTCGCCTCTTCTGTGGACAAAGCCATTCCCTAACACTTGCAGGGCATATTATTTGCCACCTGTTGGGCGATCTGATATTTCCCAGATATTGGAGTGCAGCAAAAAAATGTTTTATTATTAATTGATTTGGAAGGCATGATGATCAGCAATTTTTTTTCTAAATGTATCTAATTAATGCTACAGGTCACCTTTGTTGTATTTACCATTCATTAGATACATACATATATTGAAAAAAATCATGTTGATTATCATGCTGTACTGTTCTATCACTTTTTATGTGAAATATATGGGGTTAGCGGACATTGAAATATTGAAGAATATTGCTCTACAAAGGTTTATAATTACAAAAATTAGATGGATGTGGCACACCAATTAGATCCCAAATTAGCTTATCAAATCAAAAAATAATAAGATTCAGATTCAGATTCAATTTTAATTGTCATTGTCAGTGTACAGTACAGAGACAACAAAATGCATTTAGCATCTCCCTGGAAGAGCGACATAGCAAACGATTTGAATAAATAATAATAAGTGTCCGTCCGGGGGGGGGGGGTGGTGATTGGCAGTCACCGAGGTACGTTGTCGAGTAGAGTGACAGCCGCCGGAAAGAAGCTGTTCCTCGACCTGCTGGTTCGGCAACGGAGAGACCTATAGCGCCTCCCGGATGGTAGGAGGGTAAACAGTCCATGGTTCGGGTGAGAGCAGTCTTTGCCAATGCTGAGCGCCCTCCGCAGACAGCGCTTGCTGTCCAGTTTTTTGGTGCACTCCAATATATGGGAAATATCCAGATCGTCCAACAGGTGGCAAATAATGCCAGGCAAGTGCAAGGGAATGACACAGAATCCACAGAAGAGCCAAACCAGCTCTGACACTCAGTGCCATTTTCATTGTGAATTTCCAGACTGTCAATGACTTAGCCAGAAATCCAGTGGGCCAGTCCCTTCATATGTGAATGGACGGAGGTCAGTTGTATTCCACACTGAGAGGTCCATCTCCAGCTTCTCTAAGCTTCCCCAATAAAACACCAGTATGGTGGAATATCTCTCATTTGACTGGATAAAGCTGCAACACACTTGCTACCAATTATCCAGGCCAAAGCAGTCCACTAGAAACTAGCCACTAGCAGTCCAACAGCAAAAAAATCATCAAGATTGTCGAGCATAAAGTCTAAAATAGGAGCAAGTTGCAAAGTCTTGTTTGGCAATGGATTTTAATTTGGCAACCATCACCACCTAGAAAACCCGGAGCAAGGCAGTAATAGCATTTACAACTTGACAGATAATTGCCATTTCTTCATTGTCACCGGGTTAAATTCTGGAATTTTGACCCAATACAATAGTGGGAGTATCTTTATTAATCCTGTAGTTCAAGGTGACTCTATGTTCCTTCCTCATGAAAAGCTAAGAGTATATTATTCCAATTAGAGGGATGCCATTGAGCCCAAAGAGTCCATGTCAGTTACCAGCAGAAGAGTATATTCAGTCTTATCTCCCCTCTTCTTATTTCCCTGTAACCTTACAACTTACACTCTCTTACACCCTTTAATTCTTTTATACTTAGCTGCACAAAGGAAAAGTCTACAGTGGTGAATTCACCAACCAGCATGTCTTTGGCATGTGGAATGAAACTGAAGCGCTGGTCGTCATGAAGGACAGTACAAACCCCACACTGAGCCTGGGCTGGAGCTGGAGTGAGGGCCGAAATCGGGGCTTGAGATGGGACTGTACAGGGCCCCATTCCCCCAACGCAATATTCCAGCACTCACCCACAGCCTCCCAACTGCGCAGGCATGGTTAAGGGTTTCCCATTGTGACGCCAGAGATCCCCTTTGTGACGCAAGTCACGCAACCCTCTCCCAACTGCGTATCGCCAACCCTCTTCCTACCCCTATCCTCTTCCTTCCCCGTCATCCCCAGCACTCCCTCCCCCTCCTCTTCACCCTCCCATTTCTTTCCCCTCTCCTCTTCCCCTTCCCCACTCCCTCTCACACCTCTCCCTCATTCTCCTTTCCCCTACCCTCAGTCACTCCCTCCCTCCATAACCCCTCTCCAGTCCCTATTCCCCTCCTCTCTGTCTATCCCCCTGCTCCCCCACTACTCACCTCCCCCCATCCCAACCCCCACCTCCCAACAATGAAAAATCGTGATTTAAAAAAAAATATGAAACCTCCCCCTATCCCACCCCCCCACAATGAAAATTGAGATTTTTTTTTTAATGTGAATGAAATTTGGAATCTCATTGTGACGTCATTGTGAAGTGCAACGCTGCTGACGGGCAAGGCAAAATGGAAAAGCATTTTTTTAAAGTTGTTTTTGTAATGTTTAAAATGTCAAGAACTTGTAAAAATTGGCATAAATCTGAGCAAAACTTGTTTAATTGACATCACAGGACAATGGTGAGCAAGGTGGGCCAAAAATTGTAGCACTGTTGTATACCATTTTTGCGCAAATATGGGTACAAACCGGGCAAACAAATATAGAAACAAGATGAGAGTATTAGTAATAAATAGACCAAGTGGACCCGTTGGGCCCCGTTTCCCCAACGCAATATTTCACCACTCACCCGTTCCCCCAATGCAACCCGTTCCCCCAACGCAATATTCCACCACTCACCCTTTGCCCCCAACTGTGCAGGCGCGGTTCATTTCCCCTCATCCCCAACACTCCCTCCCCCTCCTCTTCACCCTCCCTCTTCTCTCCCCTCTCTTCCTCCCCTCTTCCATTCCCTCCCTCATCTCTCCCTCCCTCACCTCTCCCTTCCTCTCCTTTCCCCTACCCTCAGTCACTCCCAATCCTCAGTCACTCCCTCCATGCATAGCCCCTCTCCCCTCCCTGACCCATTGGGCCCTGTTTCCCCAACGCAATATTCCATCACTCACACGTTCCCCAAACGCAACCCGTTTTCATCACTCACCAGTTCCCCTAACGCAACACGTTCCCCCAAACCAATATTCCACCACTCACCCATAGCCAACCCAGCAGGCATGGCTCATTTCCCCTCACCCCCCAACACTCTGTCCCCCTCCTCTTCCCCCTCCCTCTTCTCTCCCCTCTCCTCCTCCCCACCTCCACTCCCTCCCTCACCTCCCTCCCTCTCCTTTCAACTACCCTCAGTCACGCCCGCCCTCCTTACCCCCCTCCTCTCCCTCTATCCCCCTTCACCCCTCCCCTATCCCAGTCTGCCATTAAACACAATGTTTAAATAACATTTCTCCTCTTCCCCGCCCCCACTCCCTACCTCTCCTTACAACAATGTAACAAATCTCTCATTGCATTGGGTAGAACACTGTTGAAGGGCATTTTATGTAAATGAGATCCTATTGTGACGTCATACGCTGCTAACTGCCAGTGGAAAACTGCTGATGGTCAGTTTATGTAAATGAGATCCCATATTGACATCATAGCTGCTAACTGCAAGTGCAGATGGAAGAAATATTTCTCAAAGTGGCCACTGCTAACCGAACCATTGTGACGTCATCAATTGAAGCTGGTCTTCAGTGAGGCTGATCACTGCTAGCTGAGCCAATGCGAATTCATCAATTGAAGCTGGTTGTTTTAATTTTGAAAGTCTTTTTACTTTTTTAGACTTTTAATCAGTAATGAGTCGAGAATAAGACAGTGGGACAGGCCCTTAACTCTCTGGAGAAATAAAAGTCCTCACCTATTCAGCCTGTCCATATAATTCAATTCCTCCAGTCGTCATAAATCTTTTTTGTACCTTTTCCAGTTTAATGACATCCTTCCTACATCAGGGCAACCAGAACGGTCAACTAAATGTCAACTTACAAATGTCTTCTACAGCTGCAGTACCATGTTTCAACTTCTTATCAGTGACGTCTCAACTCCCGTACTCACCATTATTGGTTTAAGTATACGTGCACAGCATTTTGATCAGTGGGTGCAAGCACCATACTTCAGACTCTTCATTAAACTCTACTAGATGTGTCTGGATTATTTAGATTAATCCTCTATCGATAATGGTAAGAGTAATATTGAAGAATAAGTACTCTGCAGATGGTGAAACAAAAGATCACACAACCTGATTTTTTGCTGCTAACCAGTTTATAATTTTGTTAAGTAACAGTGAGAAAACCTCAGCCTAATCTTCAGATGCAACTTACTTTCAGCCGATTGCATTATAACACCATCCAGCTCCTGTTCTAGTTTCTCATAGGTCACCAATCGTGCTTGAAGCTCAGTGTTTTGAGTCTGAAGCTCAGTGGTATGCTTGTCTGCTGATGCTTGCAGTTTGTAAAATTCTTTTGTTAAAACCTGTTGAGACAACAATGCAAGAAATGACAATTAATTGTAATCCTCCTTTACATACTAACTTCAAAAACTTGAATACACATTGTTACACTTAACATTCTGTCAGCCTGCTATATAACATGCTTACATACAATTTATATGCATTATTTAACAGTAAAATGAAATTTGCACACACCTATAGTTGTACATGAAGAACCCCAAACAATTGCAGCAGACTGGTCATTGTGTTGGAAGACATGCATAACTAGGCATAGGATGGAGAAGGAGATGAAGGAGAAGGGCAAAGAGGCAGGTGGAATTGTCAGAATAACAAAGGAATAAAAGAAATACGAAGTGGAGAGAATAAGGATTAGAAATGGATGGGATGAGAGGAGCAAATTGGAAGGATGGCAAGAGATGCACAGAGCAGCTGTGGGCATGGGGCTAGTGATGGAAAGAGGATTTGGTGAAAGGGAGGCAGAGGTGGTGATGGGGGAGAAGTTAGAGGAGATGGAAGGGAAAAACACACAAGGAGTACACTTGTTGTTTCTGAACTATTGGCCAAAGAACCGGATTGCTGACCGTGAGGCAAGAATAATTAAATAATCATGTCCATGAAACTGAACATGACTAGAATTGTCTGTTCGACAATGTACTTCAGCAAAGAAATGACAGCTTTAACTAGTTTCACCTATATTTGACTTTCAATTGCTCTGTGAAATGACCCAGCGAGCTACTCAACTCAAATAGCAATTGAATATAGACTATAAATGCAGTTATTGTTGGCAATGACATGTGAATGAATAATAATAAAAATGAAGAGATGGGACTGGGGCAGGGTACGATAAGAAAACAAGTTTAGTGTAAAGGCAACAAGCTTGATAGAGGATACTTATAAGATCAGCTTGTCCAAGGAATTATATATTGTCATCTACTCATAGGGGTAGTTGGTGTGGTCAGATATTGTGCACCTCCATTATGACTTCTTAAATTTGAGGCATTTCTAATGTTGAAAATAGATAAATTAGCCATCTTACCTAAACTCAGGAGTCACTGCTAGGCAGAGGGATTGCTAAAACATGAACACAAGAGTTGCAAACTAGGTACTGAAAATTTGCTTGAACTGATTTTCAGAATGAATTCAAATTTGGAGATGAGGATTAAGAAAACAGAATAGCTAGTACTGAAAAAAAAACTGTTGGCACTAATTGCTTTTACCTTCCTCATTGAATATCCGTTGCTCCCGAGGTGGTTCATATTTTAAAGCAGGGTAATTTATAAATATTTACAATGAATTTCCAAAATCATACCAAGAACACAAAAAACATAAATTAGATGAACCCGTACTGTTCCTGTGTATTAGAGTGTGTAATTGTTTTTGCTAGTAACAAAATGAAGAGCACTTAATGACAGCCATTATTGGTTAAAGGCAAATTCTGATACATTTCTGTGGTTGAAATAGCAAAGATTAACAAGCAAGGAGACTAAATATATAAATAATTTTCTCATTCTATTATATTGGTTCATCTTAAAAAAGGAAGGATGAGGGAAAGTTTTTTTTTACCCATTTTGATCTAGGGCTAGCAGAAGGCATGTTTTGCTAATCTTTGAAAAATAATTTGGCAACATTTTTTATTAAACAATCCATTTCAAACAATGAACTTTGATTACATTTAGTGATGAAATTCAAAATAATAAGATGCAGTGAAATGTCTGGCCTCCCAATATTCATAAAAAGGCCACTCATTGATTGTCACTGGAATCCAAGCTGACTAAACACGTCTCAAAGAAAAAAAATAATGATTGTTTTGGCCCTCATTATTAAGGATAATGCTTTCCAAAAAAATTATAGTTCCCACAGGAACCTTTGTTTTTTTTTTAAACTTAAAAGCTAAGTTTTATTTGTTATTTTTATAAATAAAGTACCAATTTCAGTGTATGTGTAATACAAAAAAAGAGAGTTTCATTATTTCTGGAAAGCACTGTTTGTACTCATTAGACAACCTCAAAAGCTTATTTAAAGTAAATTCATTTTTTTAATTCTAGTGGTCAAGGTAACAGTCTATAATCCCCAGGATCAGGCTTCTGATGTATTAAAAGATTGGAATAACATTTGTTCTTTTCCAGACTTCTGGTGCCACAGTTTTGTCTAATGATCTGAAACAATTTTCAGAACTCTCAGATGTATTCAATCTGATCAGCGTGTTTTATAAATATTAATGCCCATCATATTTTCAATTGCTGTGCTGACTTGTATTTTATCCGCACTTACAAGATATTCTAAATTGTCTGTGATGATTCAACTAAATCATTCCAACAGACTTTTTGAGCTCACTACTGCATATTAATTTGTGTATTTGATCTGTTCAACTGATCAGGTTCATCTCTACTTTTGATGGCCTTGTCCCCAATAAAATGTTTGGTCTTGTGGTTGTCAGTTCAATAGAAACTCCTATGCCCCACTGGTTAAATCATCTATCATCAGATCTTGTTAGATCATATTAATTGCCTTCAGACTGCATTCTCCAACATCAAAACCACTCAATAATCCATAAACATCCTGGGGAATAAAGATCACTATTATCTTCCTATACCTTACCTCTTCTTCCTTCCAGTACAATCTCCAGCATGAAGTATTAAGTACATGGCGTTCATGGACTAGTCTGATGGGTATGAGAAAAGTTATATTTCAAATGAGGGTAGGCATTTCTTGGTATAAACTCAAACTGTAATGGGGCAAATCAAACATGTCACTTCAGCACACATTATTTCATGCTGGGTTCTTGTTCTGAGTCTGTAAATAGGTACTATGATGCAACTTACATGGCTAATGTTTTTACCTTCAGAAAAATTGGTCTCATTAGTTTAGGGACTAATTACATTACATGAAGTATATGCCATTAGATATACATTTTGATTGCAAAATGACTAGAAAACTTAAAATTTCTGCCCCAGACAGGCTAGAACTTCATATTACTAGTCTTATTGGTCATTCCATTACTGTTATCAAATTTATATTATGGTTTTATTTATGATGGATAAGTACCCTCTCTATGTTGGGAAGGGGCTTGTATTTCCAAATGTTTAAAATAAAACCCTTAAAATTTTGGAAATGCTCAGCAGACCCAGCAGCTCTCTGTAAGGAAAGAAACACAATGTTTCAGGTGAATGTCCTATATTTAGAACTAATTTTATTACATTATATTCGGTGTTTTAAGAGCCTAGATCCGAAAATTTCAGAATTATTCAACGATATTAAACATTACTTGTTATAGTCATTGAGTAATAGAGGTCTACAGTGTGTAGCAGGCCCTTTGGCCTCAAAAAGCCTTACCTGCTATGTATTTCTAGCTTTTTAAAATTGTATTTTCCTCTCCAGAATATTAACAGTGGGAAAGAAGTGCTTGGCTTCTGAAGTTATCATGGTGCAATAAGTTAGAGGCATTTAAATCTGACTACATCAAGTGTGTTTAATTGTCACATGTACCAAAATCAGAACAATGAAATTCTTATGTGCTGCAGCATAACAAATCTGTAAACACAATACTCACAGATAACACAATAAATAATCATACTGTTTATAATGACTTCATGATAGGAAAAGGATGGTTATAAGCAGCATCCTGCTTATAATTTTGGGATGCAGGCAAGGAAAACAAGCAGCTGGAAATGTGTTCCAATGCCTATTGCAGCCTTCATCCTTGCTTGAATTCACTTTGGTATATTAGTACCCTTTTGCAAGACAGTTTTGCCATAGAGCAAAATGTACATTGCAAAAGAGTGTGGTGTCGACAAGATGAGTTGCATATAATATAGTTAATTCCATCATCTTGAAATTCTTTGAGTACATCTGCCATTTAGTTGCTGTGAAATAAAATCAATTACTTTACCTCAAGTTTCTTCTGGTATTTATCACATTCCACCTGGCAGTGCTTTAAATTTTTGGCTGTTTCCTCTTGTACCAACTGAGCTCGTTCTGCCTCAAACGTTTTTACTTTTGTCTGGTTCATGAGTTCAGATACACGGCTATCTGTGTTAACCTGTAGCTGCCTAAACCTAGAAATCAAGAGAGGTATGAAAAAAGTGCAATTTCTCGTTTAGCCAATTTACATAAACATAATTTCGTACAGCCACGGCCATACATGGTAGAATGTTCTGGTAGCGAGAACATTGAATAAAAAAAGATTAAATAAAAACTCTAATAATTCAAAAAGGTTAAAAATGTTAACATTTTATTAGCTGATTCACAACCAGAATATCCCATGGCAACAAATGAGTAAAATGCTACATTAAATTAGATTTTACAGAACTATTAAAATCTAAAATGAGATAATTATGTTAAAGGATCAACTTCCTTTCTCGCTCCTCAATTTTCCTCAACATGGATTAACTATCTGAAATTAGGTTTGAAAAGGATTACATATGGATGGCAAGGTAGAACTAAAGCCAATTATTCATGACTTCTACGAAGATTTCCAAGAGTTGGAATCTATCTATCTATATCTATCTATCTACTTTTAAAACTCTGTGTGTGTGTGTGTGGGTGTACGGCATTTTGCCTTTGATTCGTTACTCCGCGAAAACCAGACGCAAAAACGCCGAGATTTTTACCATTTCACTAGCGATTTTACTTTTACATTCGCATATCCACTCCTCATTAAATTTGGTCATTTTTCTGTACACATTTTTAATAAAATCCTTCACAAAACTTACTGTTTTCTTTAAATCAGCAGCTGCGGACGTCACAATGGCTTTGCGCTCGAGGCACCGCCACCCGCTTTTGATTCAAGCAGATGCTGTCATCGCACTTTCAACCCCCCTCCCCACCCACTCAGTCCTGGACTAATTGTTCAACATTAACATTTACTTTCTCTGCACACAGCCGGCGCAGCTCGTGAAGACCCGCCCGCCAGCGCGCCCCTCTGAATGAGGGCGCTCATTCCAGCTGTGGGGTTTCCAGAGTCAGAAGCCAGTGCTTCTTTGCTGTGAACGGTCGCTCCTGGGCGAACGCGTCTCGCCTTAGCAGCTTTAAAGCAAAGATTATAGAGCGAGGGAAGATTTCTCGCTGCCCGTGCAGCTCATGAAGCCCCGCCCACCCAGCTGCCGGTTTCCAGAGAGTTAAGCGCAGCCCACCCACTCGCCCGCCCCCCCCCCCCCCCCCCTCCTCCTTCTCTTCTCACCTTCTCCCCTCTCCTCTCTACCCGTCACAGGGGACGACCTCCGCTCTGTCCTGGGCCCGATCCTCTGTATCGCTGGCGGAAGCTTTTGGCAGTCCACAGCAAAGAGCGTATAGCTCGCAATAGGATATTTGGTCCTCGGATCGCTCCGGGCTCACTTGGGTCCCCTGCGACCTGCCGCCCCGCCCCACGCCTCTCTCTCTTTCTCGCCCCACTCTCCCTCTCGCTCTCCCCCTCCCGCTCTCCCCTCCCTCTCTCTCTCCCCTCTCCCTCTCTCTCACCCCCCTCTCTCCCCCCGAAACCCCCCCGCCCTCCCTCCCCTAAACCCCCTTCCTCCCTCTACCCCTCCCCTACCGCCTCCACAGCCTTCCCTCTCTCTCTCCCCAGCCTCTTCCCCCTCTTTCTCTTGCCCTTCTGTCTCTGCCCCTCTATCTCTGTCTCTCCCCATTCTCTCTCTGCCCTCACTCTCCCCCCCCCCCCCCCCCCCCTCTAGACGCGCTTGCGAGTTGGGGGCTATGTGTCTGTGGATAGGGCGGTTAGAGTGTAAAAGGAGCAAATTAATAACATTAATATAATATCAAAGGGGGTAGTTAGCATGTGTAGGGGTGGTTAGTGCGTGTGACGCCACATGCCGCCCCCCACCCCCGTAACCTCGTGTTGGAGGAACAGACCCAACGGGTCTGCACTTGGTCTAGTATATTATTAAAACTCTCATCTTGTTTGTAATTCTGTGCGCGTGCGTGCGTGATCCCGGAATTACGCCAAAAAGGTACATGATTAGCTACAATTTTTGGATCACCTTACAATGGTCTTGTGGTGTGTTTTTTTTGTATCAAGTTTTGTTCACATTGATGTTATATCTTACAAGTTATTCACATTTTTAACTTTACAAAATCCAGTTTGAGAAAGAATCACTTGAACACTGCAGTGGCAGTTACAGCTATGACGTCATAATGGGATTGTAGTGCTGCCCGCTACAATGCTGCAAATCCCAGGACACCGAGTCCTGGCAGCAAGTGCAATTGTTTTTTTTTAAAGTTTAAAAAGAGGGAGGGTGACAAAGGGGAAATGAGTCACCCCTGTGCAGTTGTGGGTTTAGGTTGAGTGGTGGAATATTGCGTGGGGAACAGGTTGCGTTGGTGGAACGGGTGAGTGGTGGAATATTGCGTTGGGAGACCTGACCTCCTGCTTGAGTGGTTGAATATTGCGTTGTGGGAACGGTTTGCCTTGGGGGACCAGGCCTCCCGTGTGACAGGGACCCAATGGGACTAGTATCTATATTACTAAAACTCTGTTCTTGACCGGTTTTGGCTTTCTGTGCTGCGGTTTCCGAGAGTACGCCACCACCTACGGCCGTCATTTTTGGCCACCTCACTCAGAGCCCCCCTCCGCCGCATGTGTGCCGAGGATTTTTCCCGTCGATGAAAATTGACAGAGATATTAATGTTTTTACAACATTCCCCATTCTCTCTGCTGCCCCCGCTGGCGGGAGGGGGAGGGACTATAAAACCAGGAAGTGGTGTGCCTCAATCAGTCTCTGCAAGTGGTGTGCCTCAATCAGAGCTTTGAATGACACTGACAAATGTCTACAGCACTGTGAGTACCCTTAATTTGGTTTGAAAATGAAAATATGGTTAGAGGTAAAAAAGCACTGCCTGCAAATAGTTGTTTGGGTTTGGGTTGAAGTAAAAAGACACTCTCCCCCCCCCCCCCCCCCCCCCCTCCCTCCCTCTCCTTTCTCCCTCTCTCTCTCTCTCTCTCCCCCCTCCTCCCCTCCAATAGCATGTGCGGGAGGGGAGGGGGTGTAGTTAGTGTGTGATGCTGCATGCCGTCTCCCCCCCCACAACCGCACGTTGGGGGAACAGACCCAACGGGTCTGCACTTAGTATAGTATATTACTCAAACTCTCATCTTGTTTGTTTCAAAGTCTGTCTGTTCAGGCTGTGCTCCTGAAATTACACCAAACAGGTGCACAATAGCACTACCACTATTTGGCACACCTTATTCACCATTGTCTGTTTATGTGTGTGTGTGTGTGTGGTGTATCACGTTTTGTTCAGATTGATGGTATATTTTACAAGTTATTCACATTTTAAACTTTACAAAACCCCACTACGAGAAAAAAAAAATCCATCTGTACTGGCAGTTAGCAGTGTATGATGTCACAATGGGATCTCATTTACATTAAAAAAAAGTCCCTTTAAAAAAAAAACTGCTCATCAGCAGTGTTCGAGCCCACAATGACATCACAATGGGATCTCATTTACATGAAAAAAAACCCAGCAGCTTCCACCTCACAAGGATGTCAAGGGGGGTAGAGAAGGGAGAGGGGTTATGGATGGAGGGAGGGAGTGGCTGAGGGTAGGGGAAAAAAGAGGGAGGGAGAGGGGAAAGAAGAGGGAGGATGAAGAGGAGGGGGAGGAAATGCTGGGGGATGAGGGGAAATGAGCTGTGCCTGCGCAGTTGGGGGCAATGGGCGAGTGGTGGAATATTGCGATGGGGGAACGGGTGAGTGGTGGAATATTGCGTTGGAGAAACGGGTGAGTGGTGGAATATTGCATTGGGGGATCGGGGCCCCAACGGGTCCCACTTGGTCTAGTAATTTTAAAATTATTTTAAAAGTCATAAAGAGATACAGCATGAAACAGGCCCTTTGGCCCACAGACTATGTATCAACCATTAATTTGGTGTACCAGTGCAAATAATAGGTTCTTTGAACTTGATTTCTTTCAGCTGAACGGCACAGTATTGTCTGGTTGCAAAAACAAATCGTGTTATTCTTCCATATATTTGCAGCACAACATACTTGCATACTCCCGAAATCTGCAATGAAAATATGTAATTGTGGCCATCACAAACAGTGAGCAATGGCGGTGTACTCATCACCAGACATAGTAAAGGAATCTCAAAAACGTTGTTCCTTTTTTCGTCTTGACCTGAACAAAATGCAGCTCGAATAATTTTCTAAATCATTTTACATCTCAGCTGTATCACAACATCTGTTGTTGTTGGCTCAGAAACTTTGATTGCATGAATGTAAGCCATCTTTTTTTTTGCCTGCTTGAAACTCTGGGTATGCTCAACAACTGTAACAAGGATTTGCAGGCATTCAAAGTATGTATTTGCTGCACCATGGTACATCTCTAGTATCAAGAGCGAACAGAGCAAGTACTGTACCGTTTAATTTATGTAATTCATGAAAATAGCAAACTTCAAAGATAATTAGGCTCATGTGAACTGCTGCATGAAAATTTGAAAAAGTGTAAAACAAATAACATATAAAAACATAACCTCTAAGCTGTTGACTGCCTAAAATGCAGATTGATACTGCCCAAGTATGGCATAGCACATTACTCGAGTCATTAACATTGCAAACATACATCAGCTTCTTTTATTATAGCTCCTCTGCACGAAGCAAGCCCATCCAGAATTTCAGTTTTCTCAAAATAATATTAATGATAACCCCATACAGCATTTATAAAATCTGATTCTTGTTGCAAACTCAAATAGTTTAAAGCAAATTAAGTTTTTTTTCTAAATAGTTGTATTTAATGTTTTTTTGTGGTGCAAACCTTCAAGTAAACTTAACACCGATTTATTAAACATTTTCTTGTGAAAATGCAACATATCAAACATTTAAATGTTAAATTGATGGTAATTTAATGGGTTATACCTTTATCCCTTTAAAACATTTTAAGGAAAAGTCTTAACACTGGTATTTCACAAACCATTTAAAGGCCTGTCCCACGAGCAAGGAACCGCGCGGAGGTCGAGTGACCCCCGTAGATGGCCGGTCCCACCAGCATGCACTTGCATGCGGCGAGCGCGACCAAACTGGAAGCGGGGGCCGCGCGGAGGTCGAGTGAGTGACATGAAGTTCGAGCGAATTCCGCGGGAAGTTCGCACGTGACGTACGCCGTCAAAACGCTGCGCACGCCCTTCGAGGCGGTGCGTATGGCGTTGAGGCAGCTGCGGGCCGGCAGGCCGTTGCCACGCGGAATTTTTAACACGGTCAGTTTTCCGGAGCCTCGCGCGGGACCAGCTCCGCACAACTCCATACGGCTCCGGCGATCGAAGTGCAACTGGCCCTGCAAGGACGTAAGGCTCAAGCGACCACGTTAGGTCGCGCTTGCCGCATGGAGTTGCATGCTCGTGGGACAGGCCTTTTAGTGATTGCCAAGTGGTAAAATGCATCCGATAGACATAACTGTATGCTAGAAGAATTCTTGGCAAGTAAAGCAGCATGTTTTTTACAGTAACTTACTGTAATGAGGATCTTCAAGTATTGTTTATAGGGAGTGACCTTAGCTAGAAGGAGGTAAGAGGGAAATGTAGGGAGGGGTATGGTGGTCAAAGGAAGCAAGGAGGAGGGTGAGAAGAAATAGGGAAAATAATGCAGAAAGGAAAGGAAGAAAAGTGAGGGCAGCTGTGTTAGTGTTCTTCTTCTTACGTATGGCGTACACAGCCTAAAGTTGTAGGACAACTTGTTCTATTTGATTGTGCATGCCGGGTTGATTGCATTCATCGAAATAGGGCGGACCACGTGAAGGTTGCAATCTCCCACCCCTGTGTTAATGTTGTTCAGTGGAGAGGAAACTTATTGAGCAGATTTGGCCACATGTTTTAGCATCAGTTTGGACCCTTGATAGCTTGCTCTGCCTCCCTCTGAAGTGCCTCTTGCTTTCTTCTAATCATTTCTCACCAACTGACCATTGAAATGTGTTTCTGTCCTGCTGTAAATCAGATATTTATCCACTGCCAGCTTATCCTCTTTCTAGACCCACATCTTCTCATCCACTTGATAGTCATACCATTAAAAGAAAAACAAGTTAAACTGCAGATGCAAGAATTCCAAACAAAAACACTGGAAGAACTCAGCCAGTCAAGTGGCAGCCGTGGAAAGTGAAATCAGTCACGATTTTGGGTCAGAGATCCTTCATTTGAACTAGGGCCGAGTGAAGTAGTTTAGGACAGAGTGCAATGATTTACAGTTTAAAAGCAAAGTAAGGAAACTGTGCACAGTTCCCTGAAAGTAGAATCTCATGTAGATAGGGTGGTAAAGAAAGCTTTTGGTGTGCTGGCCTTTATAAATCAGAGGATTGAGTATAGAAGTTGGGATGTAATGTAAAAATTGTACAAGGCATTGGTGAGGCCAATTCTGGAGTATGGTGTACAATTTTGGTCGCCTAATTATAGGAAGGATGTCAACAAAATAGAGAGGGTACAGAGGAGATTTACTAGAATGTTGCCTGGGTTTCAGCAACTAAGTTACAGAGAAAGGTTGAACAAGTTAGGGCTTTATTCTTTGGAGCGCAGAAGGTTAAGGGGGGACTTGATAGAGGTCTTTAAAATGATGAGAGGGATCGACAGAGTTGACGTGGATAAGCTTTTCCCACTGAGAGTAGGGAAGATTCAAACAAGGGGACATGACTTGAGAATTAAGGGACTGAAGTTTAGGGGTAACATGAGGGGGAACTTCTTTACTCAGAGAGTGGCGGCTGTGTGGAATGAGCTTCCAGTGAAGATGGTGGAGGCAGGTTGGTTTTTATCATTTAAAAATAAATTGGATAGTTATATGGACGGGAAAGGAATGGAGGGTTATGGTCTGAGCGCAGGTATATGGGACTAGGGGAGAATATGTGTTCGGCACGGACTAGAAGGGTCGAGATGGCCTGTTTCCATGCTGTAATTGTTATATGGTTAAGGAGAGCCACGAGTTGTAATACTGATGCTTACATGGTCATAGGTTAAGACAAATCAGATGATGAGTATGAGTACTGAGCATATGTATGAGCAAGACTGGGAAAGGGACAGAAGTATGATAATGAGAAACAATGAGAGCAGTTTACCTTAAGCTGGAGAATTTGATGTTTAGTCTCAAGAGTTGCAAAGTACCCAAACCAATGTTGTTTTTCTAGTTTACATTGGGCCTCACTCTAGCAGTGGAAGCTGCAGACAGAAGAGTCAGAACAGGAGTGGGTTTGAAAATTAAAATGGCATACAACAGGAAGCTCAGGATTATCCTGTGTTCCGATAACTGGTATTCCTTAAAGCGATTGACAATCTGTAATTGTTTCTCCAATGGGTGGAGAGGGAAAAATGTGACTGGTATTTTGACTATGTTGAAGGCGAAAATTGTGAAGAATGCATTGAATTTGAACGCTGACGGCGCAGGAAGATGGGTACAGGGGAATTGTATCTTGGATCTGCCCCAGCAGAATGGGGACAAAATCAGACTCATCCCCACTCCACTATGGAGAACAGAGCTCCATCCACTATGGTGGAGGAGAACCCACATTTTGGGCAGGACGACGACTTTTGAGAAATGCCAGAGTGGAATGGATCATTGACTTCAAGATAACCCAATTTCAAGGGTCTTGAAGAAGGGGCCTGAGCCTGAAACTAACCGTTCTCCACAGATGCTGCCTAACCCGCTGAGTTACTCTAGCAGTTTGTATCTCTCTTCCAGCATCTGCTAATATATATGCCAAATGCTGGTTATTTGGCAAAAACCAGCATACTTTTTATTACATTTAGAATTTTTGTTAACCTTGTATTGGTTATTTTTTTTGGTAAAACTTGCAAGATCAACAGAGAAACACAATTTTTAAGGTTGAAATTTTCAAGTTGAATGACAGCAGCAGAATAATCTATATAAACGTCAGTCTTAGATTACTTATGATTAAAAATATTTCGGTACACATTCTTACAAATTCTTGTATTGCCTCGCAGCACAAATATCTGCTGAAGAGGTTAAGGAACTACCAGTTTGGATGTCTTCCAAATACCAGATTGAAAATACTCTGATGGCATCTGTTGTTAATGGGCATGAATGTCTGCAGATGTAATGGAATGGTTTTAATAGCGGGATCAGTGAATCAGGATCCAAAATGCATGAGGTTGTGTCATCTTCCAATGATATTCATTAACACACGCATATAGCTTAGCTCACACAGTAAATTATATTTCAAATGCATCAACAACATTTACTAACACTATTTATTGTGAACCAAAAAGAAAATGTTTAGAACCCTAAGCGAAATAACTTTTCATCACTATTTCTAAGTAAAAACCAGCACATTTACTTCAAATTGTGGAGAACGGCATCAGTGGAGAACGGTTAGTTTCAGGCTCAGGCCCCTTCTTCATATTTTTGAATAAGTGAATGTACAGATGTGATCTGTTCTAGGATTTAGATCTAATGATAACAAAGAAACTGTGATATTTTTACCAAGTAGGATCACAAGGGGCAGCACAGTGGCGCAGCGGTAGAGTTGCTGCTTTGCAGCACTAGAGACCCAGGTTCGATCCTGGCGGAATATGTGCAAACACAGATTTAATTTAGTTTATACGGCGGCAGGCGCGGGCACACCGCGACGCCCTGTGTCTCCCTTTCAAGGGAGATGCTAAAAATGCATTTCGTTGTCTCTGTACTGTACACTGACAATGACAATAAATTGAATCATTTCATTTCATCATTTCATTTCATTTCATTTCATTTCACTAATTGGGGCAGATATTTCACCAATCTACCAAAGGACACTCTGAATATAGTGTTCACATTAATTTCTTCAGAAGTTGAATTAAATATTTTATTTGACTTAATGGAAGTGCATCACAGCTGTTTCTCTACCATTACTAGGTTATGGAAAGTTGTTCGGACTCAAAATGTTGAAGATTACAATGAACTGCAGCAACATCAATATATCAGCTCATTTCTTATCACCGCACATCGAAATAACACTGAGAACTACTGCAAGATTTACAAAACATATTTTTGAATAAGTGAATGTACAGATGTAATCTGTTCTAGGATTTAGATCTAATGATAACAAAGAAACTGTGATATTTTTACCAAGTAGGATGCTGTGTCATTTGGAGGCGTTTCAATGTGCCTGTTCCCTTTGGCCTCCTCGATTTGGGAGGTGCTGTTGGAGCATGTTAGCTGAGTGACTCCCGCTCATTTTGTGAATGTTACACACTGTAGTCACGTGCACCGATGATGAGGGAATGAATGCTTAAGGTGGTGGATGAGTTGCAAATCGAGCAGGTTCCTTGACAATGTCCAACATCTGAAATGCTTTAGAGCCTCATGCATCCTAATGTGAAGAGTATTGAATCAAGTTTCTGATTAATATTTTATAAACAGCGGTGAGATTTTTTGTGGCAGCGGAGTGAGCCATTTTCTACAGTATGCCCAGCTTCCAACCTGCTCTTGTAGCCACTGAATGTCTATTGCAATTCCGTTTCTGATCAGTGACGACCCCAGGATTTCAATGGTCCATTACTTTGTGATGGTAATGGCATTAAATGTCATTAGTAGTTGGTTAGACATCATCCTGTTGCAGAAAGAACCTGCTTGGTACATTTGCAACAAGAATATTACTTGCCACTCATCAGACAATGTCTGAAAGCTGCCACATCCATCTGCATGCTTTGTTTGTTAACAAACTCCAAGTAGAATTTAACTGTGGAATCAACAACAAATTTCCAACCTTCAGCTAGATGGGAAGTCATTCCAAAGGCAGATGAAAATGGTTGGACCAAGGACATTATACAGAGGAATGCTTGCAGTCCCTGCTGGAGTTGGGATGACTGACCTCCAATAATCACAAAAAAAATATTTTATGTACAGTGGAACCTTAAACACTGGATCCCCTTTATAGCTCATTTGCTTTACATATTTCTTTTAGATGTCTCACATCAAATACTACCTTTGGAGGTGAGATGAGTGCAACTGTGAAGTCTGGAGCATGGTGATTGCATCAAGCCCCAAACTGGGTATAAGTAAGCAGATTATTTTGGAGCCATTGCCACTAGATAGCATTGTTGATAAAATCTTGTCACTTTGCCAGTAATCAAGTCTAAATTTATTAGCTTATTGGGTGATAATTAGACACATTGAATTTTCCTGCCTTTTTGTGACCAGTTGTTTCCTGAGAACAGAATTATTTCAGCAGGAGTCATTATTTCTCATTATGAAGAATAGCAATATTTTGATGGTATTTCACTCTTCTTCTACGACAACTATGTTCTTCTGGATTGTTATTAATAGAGCTATGTAAATGAAAGTACAGGTGCACAACCTTTTATCCGACAGCCTTGGGACCAGACACTTTTCGTAATTCAGAATTTGTCGGTCTTCGGAATGGAAATTTTTTAGCGTAGATTTTAATGGCTGGCTCAGTGGCAGAGTGCTCGGCTCATATCCGCAAGGTCGCGAGTTTGCGCCTTGATCCCAGCAGTTACTCGGTCGCGAGTTTGAGTCTTCAATGTCGTTTTTTTCATGCAGAATAAATGTTTGTATGAAATGCAGTGTAGGAGAGGTGTACTGACTGTGTCGGCAGAACTTTGGAAGTGATTGCCCACCAGTCTAAAACGCCGCTGTGTCTCCCTGTCCCTGGGATAGCAGGGGGCGATCAAACAGCACAATACCCCCCTCCCCCTCTAACTCCAGAGGAATCCGCTCCCCGATGGGCCGCTACGGCGACAAGTGGCAGTTTGTCCACAGCCCGAGCTGCGCCACCCCAAGAACACCTTGCACACCATCAGCGTCTGCCCCTACGTGTTCCTCTGGAGTTGGAGCGGGGCTGGGCTGGAGTTGCTGCTGGCTGTGGGTCTCTGGGATCTCCGTGCTTGCAGTGGGCCTGGGGGTCGCTGTCCCGTTGGTCCTGACGTCTCCGGCCACCCCCCTGGACTGGAGCTGAGACTGGGAACTGTACCGCCCTTGCCCCCTCCCTCTGCAACTGCAAACAACCCCACTCTCCTGCAAGGGCGGTACAGTTCCCGGAGGATAGCAGGTGGCCGGAGACGTCAGGACCAACAGGAACCCGCTCCCCGATGGGCCCCTACGACGCCCCGAGCTGCGCGCCGTCATCCGCAACCCAGGTTCCTCTGTAGTTGGAGCTGGGCTGGGCTGGGCTGCTGCAGGCTGTGGGTCTCTGGGTTCTCCGTGCTTGCGGTGGGCCTGGTGGTCGACGTCCAATTGGTCCTGACGTCTCCGGTGACTGCACTAGCCTGCTGGCTGCCATCGCCGACGTGAAGACAGTACAAAGCCCCCGCGCCGGTGCGATGAGCGGGGAGCTGGAGAGGGGAGGAATGGGGTCACACACATGGCCGGGGAGCAGCGGGGTGTAGGTGGGGTGAAACTGAAGGGAGCGACAATCTGCTGCTGCCTGCACGCTGAGTTAGAAAGTTCCCACGCAAGACTCACTGTGTATCGTGTCTACCGTGGGAACTTTTTAACAGCGGGCAGGTATTAGCAGATTGTCAATTATTAACCCTCCCGTGCAATATACCCTCACCTTCTCTGTTATGAATGGGGATTTAGTTCCCCTTTCTTCGAGGACCGACCGGAGGTTCCGCTGTCACCTCTGCGGGCCGCCCTCGGTGAACGTCCTGTCTCCCTGTCCCTGGAATAGTAGGGGGCGATCAAACAGCACAATACCCCCCTCCCCCTCCAACTCCAGAGGAATCCGCTCCCCGATGGGCCGCTACGGCGACGTGGCAGTTCGCCCACAGCCCGAGCTGCGCCACCCCAAGAACAAGACGTACCCCTTGCACACCATCAGCTTCTGCCCATACGGGGAGCGTGTTCCTCTGGAGTTGGAACGGGGCTGGGCTGGAGTTGCTGATCTGGGATCTCCGTGCTTGCAGTGGGCCTGGGGGTCGGTGTTCCGTTGGTCCTGACGTCTCTGGTGACTGGCACTGTGCTGCTAGCATCGCGACGTGAAGACAGTACAAAGCCCCCGCGCCGGTGCAATGAGCGGGGAGCTGGAGAGGGGAGGGAAGGGGTCACACACATGGCCGGGAAGCAGAGGGGTGTAGGTGGGGTGAAACTGAAGGGAGCGACAATCTACTGCTGCCTGCACGCTGAGTTAAAAGGTTCCCACGCAAGACTCACGATACACTGTGTATCGTGAGACTACCGTAGGAACTTTTTAACGCAGCTGCCAGGTAGCAGCATATTGTCAATTATTAACCCTCCCGCGCAATATACCCTCACCTTCTCTTTTATGAATGGGGATTTAGTTCCCCTTTCTTCGAGGACCGACCGGAGGTTCCGCTGTGACCTCTGCGGGCCGCCCTCGGTGAACGTTTTCAAGGACCTTTCTTCAAGGACCGAAAAAATGTCGCTATTCGGAGGTTTTCGTTATTTGGATCTTCGGATAAAAGGTTGTGCACCTGTAGTCATATTTTGTATTTTGTTGCATATCCTTTGCATGCAATGACTGCTTGAAGTCTGCAATTCATGGACATCACCAGTTGCTGGGTGTCTTCTCTGGTGATGCTCTGCCAGGCCTGTATTGCAGACATCTTTAGCTTATGCTTGTTTTAGGGGCTAGTCCCCTTCAGTTTTCTCTTCAGCATATCTAGCTTTGGAAAAACTCCTTTGTTGCTTTAGCAGTATGTTTGGCATCATTATTTTGGTGTCGAATACGCCGCCAGTTAATAGGTTTTGAAACATTTGTTTGAACTTGAGCAGATAGGATATGTCTATACACTTCAGAATTCATTATGCTACTACCATCAGCAGTAGTATCATCAATGAAGATAAGTGAGTCAGTGCCTTCAGCAGCCATACATGCCCAGAACATAACACCCCCACCACCGTGTTTCCAGATGAGGTGGTATGCTTTGGATCTTGGTCAGTTCCCTCGCTCCTCCATACTTTGCTCTTGCCATAACTCTGATAACTCTGAGTTAATCTTCGTCTCATCTGTCCACAAGACCTTTTTCCACAACTGTGGTTGCTCTTTTAAGTACTTCTTGGCAAACTGTAACCTGGCTATCCTATTATTGCGGCTAACCAGTGGCTTGCATCTTGTAGTGTAGCTTCTGTATTTCTGTTCATAAAGTCTTCTGCAGACAGTGGTCATTGACAAATCCACACCTGACTCCTGAAGAGTGATTGGGGATCTGTCGGACAGGTGTTTGGGGATTTTTCTTTATTAATAATTAAGAAATAATTCTTCTGTCATCAGCTGCAGAGGTCTTCCTTGGCCTGCCAGTCCCTTTGCGATTAGTAAGCTCACTAGTGCTCTCTTTTTTCTTAATGATGTTCCAAACAGATGATTTTTTTTCTATTACAAATCTCAAATTGTGGAGTACAGAGGCAAATAAATAAATGATGGGTCTTTGTCCCAAACATTACGGAGGGCACTGTACCTTGTTGAGTTACAATATTTCTAACAACATTGAGTGTTGAATATAATACAAAGGACAATGTTGTTTTCTCTTATTTGGAGAAATCAAATACAGCATGGGTGACCACTTTGCAGCACACAACCTTTCTGCCTGCAATCGAGTTTAGTTTAATACATTTCCTGTACTGACGTACACTGAAAAGTATTTTTTGTGTGCTATCCAGTCAACAAAAAGACTATACATGACTACAATTAAGCCGTCCACAGTGTACAGATACAGAATGAAGGGAATATATTTAGCGCAATATAAAGACCAGAAAAAGATTCAAGTTCCGAGGTAAAGAAAAAGATCTGATTAAAGATCGTCCGAGTGTCTTCACTGAGGTAAGTGGTAAGTCAGGACCGCTCTTTAGTTGGTGATAGGATGATTCCGTTGCCTGATAAAAGTTGGGAAGAAACTGTCCCTGAATCTGGAGATTTGCGTTTTCACACTTCTGTACCTTTTGCCTGATGGGAGATGGTGAGTGACCACGGGTGAGACTCGTCCTTGATTATACCAATGGTCTTGCCAAGGCAGTGTAATGTGTGGTGGAGTCAATGCACGATATGTTGGTCTGCGTGATGGTCTGGATTATGCCCACAACTCTCTGCAATTTCTTGCGGTCTTGGATGGAGCTGTTCCAAAACCATGCTGTGATGCATCTCGATAAAATGCTTTCTATGCCGCATCCGTAGAAGTTAATGAGAGCTGTTGGGGACATGCTGAATTTTCTCAGACTAAGGAAGTAGAGGAGTTGGTGTTCTTCCTTAGCTATTACTTCGATATGGCTAGTGCAGGACAAGTTCCCAGTGATATCTTATCTTTATATTACTAAAAGTCTGTTCTGGCATTTAGTTGAAAGGCACTAGTTACTGCAAATTGTAGCTTGGGTGCTTTGGCATTAAGTTGAAAGGCACTGCAAATGGTGGCATGGTTGAAAGGCACTACTTACTGCAAATGGTGGCTTGGATGCAATGGCTTGAAGTTGAAAGGCGCTACTTACTGCAAATGGTGGCATGAAGTTGAAATGCACTCCTTACTGCAAATGGTGGCGTGGGTGCATTGGCTTGAAGTTGAAAGGCACTACTGTAAATTCACTTACTTCCTGTTTGCACTGTATATTGATTTTAGAAACAACGCTGCCACTCACGGCTGTGATTTTTGGTCATATTACTCAGAGTCCCCCTCCACTACGCAGGACAGGAGGATTTTTCCCATCGATTAAAAATAAAAGACTTATTAGTGTTTCAAAAATGTTGAGATTCTCTCTCCTGAAGGCCACTCCCCTTCCCTTCGGCCACTCCCGAATAACACTGAACACATGTCTACTAAACTGTGAGTGGTTTAATGTGGTTTGAAAATATAGTTTGGAAATGCTAAAACTGTGTTGCCTTGGGTTTGGAAATGCTAAAGCTGTGTTGCCTTTGGCTTGGAAATGCTAAAGCTGTGTTGCCTAATTAAAGTTGCCTTGCCTAATTAAAATTGCATTGCCTTCTATATGATTAAAAGTCTAATCTTGACCACTTCCTGTTTGCGCTTTATATTGATTTTAGAAAAAACGTTACCACGTACGGCTGTGATTTTTGGCCATCTTATTCAATCCCCCTACGCTCATCAGGTGCCGAGGATTCTTTAGTATTATTAGTGTTTAAAAATGTTGAGATTCTCTCTCCTGTCAATCACACTATGAAGGCCACACCCCTTCTGGTGGGAGGGGTAGGGAATATAAAACCAAGAAGTGTGGGCGTGGCTCAGTCTCTGCAAGATGGAGGGAGAGGTCACAACTCGCTGTCTTCACTGGCCCTGCACCCTACTTGAAATTATATGAAACTGCACTTGAATTTGGTGGCCTTGCACCCTGCTTGAAATGGAATTTCAAGGAATAGCCATGAGTCAACTGCCAGCCCACCAGCCATGTGCGAGCTGCCAGCACAACAGGCTTGGGTGATTGAGCCGTCAGCCCAAGTATCCATTCGGCCCACAATGCTCATACTAGCCCTCTGGAAACCAGTCCCATAACACCCATACTAGTGGTCCAGAAAGCCCCCCCCCCCCCCCCACCCCACCCCACTGGCCACCAATATTGGAATTGGTGGAGAGGCGGAATATTGCGTTGGGGGAACCAGCCCTCCCATATGATGCTGGGGCCCAACGTGTCCCACTTGGTCTAGTTTACTCCTAAAAACTTGAAACTTTTGATCTAGTCTCCAGTCACTTAATGTCTACATCCCACTTCCACTCGAATCTCTCATTCCTTGGCCTTAGTCCAATACATTAGTCCAAGATGCCCAATGTAAGATCGAGGAATAGTTTGGGTACCTGGCAACCTTCAGGACATAATACTGAATTGAATAACCTGTTTTCTTTCCTCGCTCTCCCAAGATCTATCTGTACCTTTCTCTTTCAAATAATTTTTCTTTTCTTTACGGTCATCAACTGCCATCTTATAAAGAAGCTTTTACCGTCACAACTTTCTATCATTATCACAAACATTCCTACTTTGCAACTTAACATAAGCTTATTTTCCCACTTCTCTAATCGTGGCTGAGAATCAATAATACAAAAAAAAGATTCAATTTCTCTCTCCACTGATGCTGCCTGACCTACTGAGTGCTTTTACGGAAGTGGCGGCACAGCGGCTCACCTGCAGTCCCGTTTGTTTTTGCTTTTTTGTGTTGTTTTTTTTCGTTTTGGTTAGTCTAGTTTTTGGTTTTTAGTTTGTGTTTTTGGGGGGGGGGGGGGTTGAAACAGGGCTTGCTCTCTCTCCCTGCGGGGGGAATGCGACTTTTTTGTCGTATTCCCCTTCTCTGCCTCCGTCTGCGCTGAGGCCTAATGGCGGAGCTGGCGACCTCGAGGCTCAGGAGGCAGAGCCCGCCAGGACTCGCCCTGAGCTCGCTGCCGTGAGGACGGTCCGGCTCGGGGCTGGAACAGTGCTTCCGTGAGGGGCTGTGACGACCCCGTGAGGGCGGCCAGCACGAGGGAGGAACGGTGCTCCCGTCGGAGTGGCCGAGCTCGGGGAGGTACGGCGCTCCCAGCCCGAGGGAGGAGCGGCGCCCATGTCGGGGCGGCCCAGCCCGAGGGAGGAGCGGCGCCCATGTCGGGGCGGCCCAGCCCGAGGGAGGAGCGGCGCCCATGTCGGGGCGGCCTGGCGCGAGGCTGAGACGGTAACTTACGTGAGGGCGATCCGGCTCGGGGCTGGAACGGTGGTCCGGTGGCTGGGACGGCGTTCTGGCGGCGGTGACCTGAGTCTGGGGTTCGGCCGCGAGCCAGCGGATGTGTCAGTAGGACTGGTGGACGGCAGCTTCGACCACCCCGGGCCGCGGTGATTGAGCCGCGGGACTGTTTTAACATCGCCCGGTGGGGTATCGCCTCAGCGCAGAGGGAGAAGAGGAGGGAAGAGACTGCAGACCTAAGACGTTTGCCTCCATCACAGTGAGGAGGTGCTAGGTGGACTCACTGTGGTGGATGTTAATATGTGTTTATTGTTGTTTTTTTTTTATTGTATTGTATGTATGTATGACTGCAGGCACGAAATTTCGTTCAGACTTCGGTCTGAATGACAATAAAGGAAACCTGTAAACCTGTTTTAGCAAATTTTATTTTTTTGCTTGGAATTCCAGCAACTTCAGCATTTTGATCAAAATATGTTTTTAAGCATTGGTCTGGCATTCTTCGTGGTTTCAACTCCATATACCACCTCAAGCTCCAAGCAAATAGTCTCTTGATCAGTCCATGAATCTAGAATAAAAGTTCCTGGCCTACCAGCCTCAATTTTCTCTGTCAATCACACACAGCACTGTGATGTGGTTTTCTGCAAAGGCTAAACTCTTGCATGTTAATTATACAAGTTCTAACAGCTGTGCAAAATTGAGGCAGTCACACATATCACTTCCCTTATCATAAATCTTTTCGCTATTACACCAGGACCATAATTAAAATAAATTCTAATGATGCAGCAAAAAAAGTGCAAGCGAACCATGTTACGTTATTTAAAGCTCCTAAAGCAGAGATACAGAATTTTTAAGCTTTTATCTTTTGTGTTTTTTTCACACCAGATCAATCCTAAATGTTGTCGATATTCTTTCTGGAGTGGCAGTAATGGTGTCTGGCTGAACTATAAATTACAGTGCATCATTGATTCAAAACACCACATATAATAATCAATGCAAGACTGTACACAGGGATTTTCTTTCTAATACCCTCAGTTGGTATTAGTTTGCACAGGTCGATATTACCCTAAAATGTGCCACTCTATCCCTATTTGCAACAAACATGTTCAACCTTGTTTCCCATCGATGCCAAACTAATTATTATTCTTTCTTAAAGGCCTAGAACATTATGTATTATGTCAAGGGTTCAAATAGCTTTTTTAAAGGTCCAAATCAAAAGAAAAACTGTTAATCTGTAAAAAACTTAGTAACACCAGAAATTTCACACTTTCATGATGGCATGATTAAGGTCAGCTACAATATCTGATTTTAAAAGGTTACAAAGATTAACGTGAGAAATCATTTCAGAAAGATGTTTAACTAAAGATACAATATAGAGTGTTTAAATAATGAGGGCTTTGATTCCCTTTTCCACTAGTGATAAGCTGCGGCCACAGTACAGACCTGTAGACAGACAATAGTAATACCATGCCATTTTAAATTCATGCTCTTTACTCCAATTGGAAATTACAAACTCATTTCCTTATAATAGACGCCTACAGTTTAAGGTACTGTAATTTTTTTTTGTCTCTTATGTAGACGGTCGTTTAATGCTTTCTTGATTTGACCACATTAAATTCACATACCACATTGGTTACTTCCGTAAAAATGTAACTAAGTTTATCGGACGCCCTGTCTACCAATAGTAAATAATTTGTTACTCATGACACATTCCGAATACTCCATCCCTAATAAATGAACCTAGCACATTTCCCTCAATTGACTTTGGACAGACTATAACTGTAAAGTTAATCTCTGTCTCCTCACTCTGAATAATCGACTGACAGTGCAGTTTTCCAATCAATTCCAGGATTAAAAGTGCTTCAGAATATTGCATTGACAATTTCCTCAGGCACTTATTTTAATATATCAGGGTGTAGAAATCACCAGAAATTAGTATTGAACTATTAGTAAAGCATGTACATCATTATGTTTTACTCGGACAGTGTGTACTTTGTACCTTTTATTTGAATTATTTTTAATTTTTCTTATCTTTATTTTATAATCCACATCCCCAATTGAGAAGACGCAAGTAGATGATCATTAGCCTGTCATTTCCTAAATTCTATTTATGGTATCACTTGCATGCCATTAAGGATCACATGTTATCCTTAGCTAAGATTCTTCTTATTCCATATCAAGACCAAAATAAAATGCCTACACAAGATTTGTGCATGTGCAGTGATGAGTTAATTCACATACACACATCACTCCCAATTTAAGCCCTCTGCCAGCAAAATAAAATGATTTATATTCAGACATCTCTTAATTAAACCGATCTTGGTGTAAAAATGGCCTTTGGTCAAATTAATATGGTAGCCAGATAAGAATATCAAAGTCATTTAAAAATATCCAAGGAATTCCCATGCACATAATAGAAATGGCTTAGAAGAAACAGTGCCAAGCTGAATGAATGTGAAAAAAACTCTTAAATCCGCATAATCTGTTGATTTTGTATTCAGAGGCCTGCATGCTTGTGAGATTGGCTATTACTGAGATTTTAGAAAGTATTTTGCCTTTCTCTTGAGTCCTCTCCAGTGGTGCCTTGCTTCCCAAATGGGTTGCATTTAATGTCTTCTGCTGGCATTGTGCAGCTGGGGCATGGGTTAGGAACACAAGGGGTAGAGGTGGCTAGAATGTTAGGTTTACATATAAGTTGACACTGACACACCAAAACTTACGTAGAAGTTATTATATGCATGTAGACATTGGCCACTGAATATCATGCAGTCTCAGAGTCAAGGCCGATAGCCTTATTGGTATTCGTGTTTTGTTATTTACAGGAACTGCTTTCACCTATCCCGCGTGAATAACAAGGACTCAGTTTGGGTGGAGAAGTCAGCCATATAAAATAAAACTCGAAGAAAATTGAGACAATTATTCACAGATGCCTAAATTAATGATTAATGCAATGACAGGATCAGGCAGCTGGGAATACGTCTCTCATATTGCTGGTGGCTGAGCTGAAGAAAGAGCTCTATATATATTCAAACCATGTACACTGTGTGTTTCTCTTCCCATGTGATTTCTACTGATAGATAAAAGCCAACAGAATATGAGAGTATTTTATTGTCCCACCCCCCCCCGAACTGTATATTGAAAATGTAGTTTAAACTCTATACTGGCATGTTAATGGTGTACTTTACTTTTAAACCCCTTTCTCACGGGGCGACTTGACGCAAGAGTTAACCAGAGTTGAACATCGTGGGAACCTCTTGCGATAACCGTACGGCATTTGTGGACCACCGTGGCGCTAACGGCAGGTACTCGTGTAACTTGGTGACTCGGGAGAAAATTCAAAAAAGCTTGAATTTCTCCCAGAGTGACTTGTACACTTGTGGTTGAACATTGCAACATTATATGCACGTAGTGGCCAGTGCGATATCCGTACTGACTCTTGCGTGCACCGTGGGAACTCCTGCGAACGGTGAACCCGGAAGCTGGACAGAGGGGACAGAAGGTGAGTAAAAATTGTCTTCTGTGGGATTGAATTTAAAAAATAAAGATTTGCATCCGCATATGGACATCAACTTATTCATGAGTTATGTTAATGAGATTCAAGAAAATAACTATAATCTTTAAAAGGGACTTTACTGAAAGGTCCCGCATTTTTATGGTCCATGAGAAATTTTTCACATGTACTTCTTTGAGAGATACAGCTCGGAGTCCTCGCCGACTAGCGATCGATGCCTTTCCGAAGCAGGATCCGGAACGCTACCAATCAATGTTCTCCAGAGACCCGTGTAAAGGAGTGAACTGCACATGCTGGTTTAAAATGAAGACAGACACAAAAAGCTGGAGTAACTCAGCGAGTCAAGCAGCATCTCTGGAGAAAAATAGGTGATGTTTCGGGACGAGACACATCTTTGGACTCAATTCCGATTAGGATGTCTGAAGAAGGGTTCCGATTCGAATCGCCACCTGTTCTTTTTCTCCAGAGATGCTGACTTACTCCAGCTTTTTATGTTTTTCTTCCCAGATCTGACTTACCTGCTGAGTTACACCAACATTTTGTGTCCTTTTGTGCGTATTAACCAGCATCTGCAGTTCCTTTAGACATTACCCAACTTCAGATTTTAGAGATATAGCGCGGAAACAGGCCCTTCGGTCCACCGAGTCCGCACCGACCACCTATTCTTATACACTCCAGGGACAATTTTACAATGTTATCAAAGCAGATTAACTTACAAACCTGTAATCTCTGGAGTGTGAGAGGAAACCGGTGCACCCATGGTCAGGATCGAACCCCGGTCTCTGGGGCTGTGAGGCAGCAACTCTACCACTGTGTCGCATGTAGTCAGATTTAATAAATTGCTGGTGTTGCTTCCAAAGACAGAGGCACTTATAATATGAGATCAGAATTGCATCTTTCCGCTAATAAAGTCAATTATTAGTCAATTAATAATAGAATCAATTATTGTTGGTGACATTTCACCTACGAATATCAGACTATTTTCGCAGAGGTAAAGGCCAATTAGGCATAGCAAAAGGTATGAACACTTTTAAACATTTTTTTCCGACTATTTGTCAAATGCAAATACAGGGAGAATGATCAAAGTGCTCACATGGCTCACTCTGTTAGAAGCGTCCGAGTTTAAATGTTCCGTGTATTCTTTTTTAAAGTATAAATTTTTGTGTGGCCAGGGGTGCGATTGAGAACAGCTGGGAAAGGGCGGAGGGGGCATCACGGATAACGGCGTTTCCCTGGCCATATTATGGCCCATTCCCCAACTGTAACATTAATCAAGCTCTGTCTAACTCCGCCTTTACACCATCCCCGTGACATGGGTTAGTCATCGCTGGGCGGGCTGTGGGCCGAATGGCCTGCCAACGGGAGTCAGAGACTTGACACTGAGATCCATTGTGCAGGAAGGAACTGCGGATGCTGGTTTTTACCGAAGATAGACACAAACCCCACCTGTTCATTTTCTCCAGAGATGTTGCCTGACCCATTGAGTTACTCCAACATTTTGTGTTTTTGTTCACTATGAACATTGAATTATTTTATTTTAGGTAACTTGCACTCTCTCTCCCCCCCCCCCCCCCTCCCCCATGCAGTAAATGTCGGTTAACCAGTCCAAGGTTTGCAGCGATGGTTCCCTCTTGGGATCACACTATCCCTAGCCAACAATTGGCCTATCAGGGAACCAAATATAGACATAAAGTGCTGGAGTGACTCAGAGGGTCAGGCAGCATCTCTGGAGGAAAGGGTTAGGTGATATTTCGGGTCGGGACCCCTCTTCAAAATACCCTGCTGAGGTCATCTGTTGTTGGCCCTGATTTGTCCCGGTCTTTTCTTGCTTCCAGTTCCCCCCTACAATCATCCCGAAGAAGGGTCCCGACCAAAAATGGAATTTATTCCTTTTCTCCAGAGATGCTGCTTGGCCCGCTGAGTTACTCCAGCATTTTGTGTCTAACTTGCTGATTCAGACAGTTTTTGATTATCAAGGATTCTGCGCTGACTCTTTACTGAAACACACGTTGGAAATTTAAACTTGGGCACATCTACCGTCTTACTACCATGGGAACTCTTTAACTCAGCAGGCAGGCAGCAGTTGATTGTTGCTCCAGTTTCCCAGGGGGTTGGGACGGGACTGGAGTTGGGAGGGAAAGGTGGGGGAGTCGAGGGAGAGGAGGGGACAGATTTTCATTTCCAGTCTTCATTTACTGGCGGCGGGTGTCTGTCACTGAAACAGGCAGGTTAGATCTCACATCCACCTTGTGTGTGCCTCTCTCTCTCTCCCTCCCTCCCTCTCACACAGGCTGAGAGACTCTGCCTCTGTGAGTGTACGTCTCTTTCTCCCCCTCCCACACACAGTAAGACCGAGGTACTGTGCTCAGTCCATCTGTGTCTCCCACATACACAGTAAAACTCTGCTTTGTGTGTGTATATACATCTCCCCTCATTTCTCCCTCTCTCCACCCCACCCCTCCCTTTTTTGTCCCCCTCCCCCACCTCTCTCTTTTCTCCCCCCCCCCACACCTCTCTCTTTCTCCCCCTCCCCCCTCCCCCCCCTCCCCCACCTCTCTCTTTCTCCCCCCACACACAATAAGACCGATGTATTCTGCTTAGTCTCTCTTCGCTCCCACACACACAGATAGACCAAGGTCATGTGCGCTCTTTCTCTTCGGCCAGTCACCCCGAAGTACATCACACTGCCTCTGTGCCTCTCTCTCTGTCTCTCTCCCCCTCTCTCCTAAGTAATGTGGCATCTTCCTGTAGTAAAGTCACGGCATTAGTACAGGCCAAATGAGCCAATTCAACCAAGGGAGGATATTTATAGTGTGTGAAAAAAAAGTGACATCATTTGTGCCACGTGATGATTTAATTACACTTGACAGTTCACAATTTTCATTCAAGATTTAACGGGAAAGCTCGGGAGACGGACAAGTCACTCGCACAAATAACAGAAATGCCGAGCACCGTGGGAACTCTTTGTCTACCCCCCCCCGTTATATCATGTGATATCGTGCTAGACCACGACCACTTCATTCTGGTTACATCTTGCGTCAAGTCGCCCCGTGAGAAAGGCCTATTAATATGCTATTTCCCTTCCAATGCTAGACTGCACAATGATACGATAATAATAACCCTGACTATCAACAACCAACAGATATGGAGCATAATTGCAACATAAAATCCACGAGTTTGAAACAAACCACTTCAGTATCAAGACGCATCAAGGAATGAATTGAACAAAGTCTGCCTTATTAACAAATGTTGGAGTTGATGGAAAGGATTTCAATAATGGTAAATCAATGACGTTTTTTCTTTCCATTTTTCATTTGGGCAGCTATGGTTTTCCTTTTACACAGTTGATCACAGTGTATATCTGCCTCTATCGCCACTCCTGGCACCTCGTCCAACATTCACCAGTATCTCCGTGTAAACAAAACCTTGCACCACACATCTCCTTTAAACTTTGCCCCTCTCATCTTAAAGTTATTCCCACCAGTATTTGACATTTCCATAATGGGGAAAAAAGTTCTTATAGTTTTATTTATGTCACTCATTACTTTATATCCTTCTATCAGGTCTTCCCTGACCCTCCAGAATCAATGTAAGTGTAAAACAATGATGTGTTTCCAAACACAAATTAGATATATGCGAGTGATAAATCAAGGAATACTATTTACATAATGCAGGCAGATTTGTTTGGTTATAATGCGATTTTGACTGGGAACTAGAGAATCACTTAAACGTTACTTTGGAAATTGACAAGCAGAAGAAAAAGTTGTCTTGGATCAGCATTGGGGAAATAAATATTTCCCTGCAGTAATCAGACACCATTGTCTCTTAAGAACAGAGCTGTTACTGTAACCACACGTGGCAATTGAAATTGACACATGACTGCTTCTATTTACACTTGTGCAATAATACCGTTAAACAAACTAACATACATTCTTTCATATTTTTAACTGCAACAAAAATAAGTTTATTGCTGTTGAAAAGACCTTTAATTTTGAAATTCCTACAGGCAAAATAACTGAGTATTGCAAATCTGAAAGTCTCCAACACCGTGCCCTCGTTACATGATTTGACATCTCTTTATAATGCGATTTTCTATAACACAAGGTTTCTTAGGAATGAAACTCGTGTTATAGCAGAGCTACCTGCAAATTGTATCAAGAATACAGTAGAATCTGTTGAGTAGGAAACGTTTGACTGAAAGCATATAATTAACAGGGGGGCTGTGGAATGATAATCCTTTCCATGGCCTATGTATCCAAAGAACAAATAACTGACATCACAGTCTGACAATTTTGCCCTATGTGACAAGATAACAACAAAGAAATACGATGCCGATGGCCACAGCAGGAAGGCCCAGTTGGGAACTGTGTGATCAGCTGCACAGATGTTCAATGGGAATGATGAGAGGGTGGCATGAACATCAATACTGGAGGAGGAGTTGTCCTGATCAGTCAAACTCAACACAGTATCTGATCAAAGGGTCCGACCCGAATCTTCACCTATCTTTTTCCTCCAGAGATGCTGCCAGACCTGCTAAGTTACTCCAGCACCCTGTCTCTCTCTATAGTACCTTTGGTTCAGACCGACAATCTGTCTACACAAGGACTACACATAGTAACTACAGGCTATATGGGATCTGGGAGTAGAACAAAGTGATTTGTATTAGTACCGACAAAATTGTAAAAGGTGTATCTCACAACAGAAAAATGTTATCGGCCTTGCTGTAAATTGTGAAGTCAAACCCATCGACGAGACAAAAATGTTGAAAAGATTCTGTTCCTATACCATGCCAGGAAAACATTGGCTATTTTAACAACTAGCAATGGAGCATGTTTAGTAAAGTCTCCTGATTATATTCTTCCATGCAGACTGCAAAGATAGCCCGGAGCTTCGTTGCTTGTCATTTTAATGCTCCATCCCACTCCGATCACTGTGCGCAAACTCCTAAACTGTTTCAGTCAAGCCAATGTTAGCTTGATGAGCAAGCACCTGCGTCTCTAGAAACACAATATCTACTACAAGGTAATCATCTGTAATATTTGTAACTTAAACCTAGTTTTCTCTCCCCAGATAGCGTTTGATCATCTGGGCATATCCATCATTTTCCATTTTAGTTTCAGATTTCAGCATCACTCAGACTTGCATTACAGGTTTAATATGTTCCTTTGGGTAAGAAGGAACTGCAGATGGTGGTTAAGACCGAAGATAGACACAAAAAGCTGGAGTAACTCAGCGGGAAAGTTACAACTTTGTAACTCAGCATCTCTAGAGAGAAGGAATGGGTGATATTTCGGGTTGAGACCCTTGGGTCTCCTTCTCTCAGCATCCTTACTCAGTTACTCCATACTGAGCTGCTCCAACTTTTTGTTAATATGTGCCTTTGTTGTGTCTTTCTCTCTATCTCCCCCATCAATCTCTGGATCTGTAAACAATGGAATTAATTGGTCCTGGCCTCATCATTCAACGATATTCTCACTGTCATTTTCCTCAACCCCCCCCCCCCCCATCCTCAATTCTCTCCATAATTTACAATGGACCTGTTTTCTCACTTTCATTGTTCTGAAGAAGGACTTCCACCAACAGCATCAGTTATTATTTTCTATTTTCAGATACTGCCTGACCTGCTGAGTGTTTGTAACTTTCTATTTTTACTCTTGATCTATTTTGTTCATCTTCACATGATGGATCCATTAACTCACTGCAGCATCTGAACAGCACAATGATTCTGTTTCCTGCTATCCAAGTCAAGTCAAGTCAAGTCAACTTCAAATGGGACCCATACCAATTTGCATACAGAGCCAACAGGTCAGTTGAGGACACCGTCAACTTAGCAACTCATCACATTCTGAACCACCTGGAGTCCGCAAACACATATGCCCGCATCCTGTTCATGGATTTCAGCTCTGCATTCAATACAATAAACCCGGCCAAACTGTTCAATAAATTACTGGACATGAACATTGACCCATGCATCTGTCACTGGATTCACAGCTTTCTCTGGAACAGGCAACAGAGGGTGAGGATCAACAATAACACATCCTCCCCTCTGTTCCTCAGTACAGGCACACCCCAAGGCTGTGTTCTCTCACCCTGGCTATTCTCCCTTTACACAAACCAGCTCACATCCCACCACAGCTCCGTCAACCTGTACAAGTACGCGGACGACTCAACCATCATAGGATTCATCACCAACAACCAAGAAACTGAATACCGTGCACAGGTCAACCAAGCAGTGACCTGGTGCACAGACCATGATCTCTTACTCAATTCATCAAAAACAAAAGAACTCATCATCGACCCAAGACGCCAGCCATCCCCCAAAACTCCTGTGCTCATTAAAGATGAATCCATCTCCATCACTGACACATTCAAACTCCTTGGAACCCACATCAGCAACAACTTCAAATGGAGGACAAACGCAGACCACATCTATGGAAAAGCCCAGCAAAGACTTTTCCATCTCAGACAGCTCAGGAAGTTCAGAGTAAGGTCTCATCTCATGCTCCGCTTCTATACAGCCATCATCGAAAGCATCCTCACTTCATCCATCACAGTCTGGTTCGGCAGTCTCGACTCACTCTCCCGGAAGAAATTACAGCGCATCATCAACAGAGCATCAAACATTATTGGCTTACCCCTACCATCCCTTGAATCACTTTATCACAAACGGACACTACACAGAGCCCGCAAGATCATCTCTGATCCTACTCACCCTGCACACTATGCCTTTCAGCTACTGCCCTCTGGGAGGCGTTACAGGACAATTGCCTCCAAAACAAACCGCTTCAAAAACAGTTTCATTCCCACTGCAATTAACATTTTAAACTCTGTACGGTGAGGAATAAGAATAAGCATGGCCCTTATGTATTATGTAATGTGTCTGTCTGTATGTATATCTATGTTATATGTTTAATGTTGATGAAAGGTTGGAACCTGTACCGAGCTGTACTGATAACAAATTCCACCAGCCTGGCTGTGTGGTCATTTAAAATACAATACAAATTTGTCACATACACATACAAGATGTACAGTGAAATGAAAGTGGCAATGCCTGTGGGATTGTGCAAAACAACAGAACAAAAAAACAGTATTTACATTTAAAAAAAGACAAAACAGTAATTACTCCCTGGTGAGATCAGAGTTTACAGTCCTGTTTACAATACTGCACATCTCGTATGTGTATGTGACAAATAAACTTGACTTGACTTGATGGTCTGTGGGAAGAAACTTCATCTCATCCTCTCTGTTTTGCAGCGTGACAACGGAGGCACTTGCCTGACCGGTCAGTTGCTGGGGTGGTAGGGGTCCTTCATTATCTTGCTGGATCTGCACCTCCTGGTGTATAGGTCCTGGGGGGGGGGGGGGGGGGGGGGGGGGGAAGTGTAGTTCCCATGGTGTGATGGGCCGAATGCACTACTCTCTGCAGGGCCTTCCTGTCCTGGGCAGAGCTGTTGCCAAACCAGATCAAGATGTTTCCGGACAGGAGGCTTTCTACAGCACCAGAGTAGAAGGATTGAAGGATCCTCAGAGAGACTGAATTTCCTCAGCTGCCTGAGGTGGTAAAGGCGCTGCCTTGCCTTTCTCACCAGTGCGGCAGCGTGTGTTATCCATGTCAGGTCCTCTGTGATGTGGACTCCCAGGTATTTAAAGCTGCTCATCCTATCCACAGTAGTCCCATTTATCCCCAGTGTCATGTACGTCCTCTGTTCTTGTGCCCTTCTAAAGTCCACAATCAGCTCCTTAGTTTTAGTGACATTCAAGAGGAGGCTGCTGTTCTGACACCAGAGTGCCTGGCCAGCTACCTCCTCCCGGCAGGCCTTCTAATCGTTATCAGAGATCGTGCCCACCACCACAGCGTCATCAGCAAACTTGATGATGGAGTTGGAGCTGAACCTGGCCACACAGTCATGTGTGTACAGGGAGTACAGTAGGAGGCTGAGGACACAACCCTGAGGAGATCCCGTGTTCAGGGTGAGGGGGTTGGAGGTATGCCTCCCATCTTGACCACCTGGGGCCTGGTGGTGAGAAAGTCCAGGGCCCAGGCACACAGGGGAGTGTTCAGTCCTAGTTCCAACAAGTCTGGTGGGGACTATGGTGTTGAAAGCTGAACTGAAATCAATGAATAGCATTCTCACATAGCCCCCTTTCTGGCTGTCAAGGTGAGAGAGAGTGGTGTGCAAAACCTGGGAGACCACATCATCCATGGATCTGTGTTGGACGGTATGCGACCTGCAGCGGGTCCATGTAGGCTGTGGGCAGAGGAGCTTTTTTGTGCAAGTTCGTGACCCAACTTACGGAACTACATTAAATTTTCACATATTGTGTCAAAATATATAAATCATCCTTGAAACTCGCCCAGGACAAAACTTGCACATTTTTAATAAATTAGAGAAAAACCTGTAAGTTTTTGGGTAGCTTTAATCCAATCAAAGCACGTTTAACATTGATTAGGACGTCAATTGGCCAATGACATGCTTTGTTTCAGGCTAGCTGGGCAGGAAGCACACATCATGGCTGAGTACTTCTACTGATGCCAATTTTACTGGAGACTCTGATGAAGGTTCTTTGTTGTTCTGTGGAATACATGCCGTGGAAACTCACAGCACTGGAACTGAAAGGTAAGATCTAAAGTCTGAATTCATGAAAATTAATCTGTATGGAATTTAATTAATTTAATTGCACCCTTTTATAATGTGAAAAATGAGATTTGGAGGCTGTACATTCACTCATTCATTCAATCATTCATTCATTCATCATTCATTCATTCATGAAGTTGAGGGCCTAAACTATGTGTATCCATAACAAAGTAAAATAAAAATGTTCACTAATGCCAGCTTGTTGTAGTCTAATAAGTCTCTAACATTTAATCTCGGAGCTGCCTGCGATAACTTACCGAGGAAAAGTGCGCCTATGCACTTAACATAGTGAAGCCGCGGTCTCAATTAAGAAGCGGCCGATTCGCGAACACGGAGCCGTGGAGTGTGTTTGGATCATCTCCGGGGGGGGGGGGGGGGGGGGGGGGGGGGGGGGGGGGGGGGGGGGGGGGGGGGGGGGGGGAGCGAGGCTGTACATAGTGCTGTCTGTAGCGGCCGTTTCCAGGCCCCGACCACAGGAGAACAACGGAGTAATATTGACTGCACTGCTTCCATCGCAGTGAGAAATGGTCAGAAATGGTTGATGTTCATGTAGAAATGAATTGGTGTGTGTGAAATTGAACTTCAACTAATTTATCTATGGTAGTAACTTAGTGTTAGTCTCATTAACATTAAGAAGAGGTTGACATTTTATGAATTGAAGTCCATGCTGTCTTAATGACTATGTGATGTTTTTTTTTCTGTAGCCTCTGCCCCTCCACTTGAACTTGAACTAACTTATCTATGGTAGCAAATTACATTGCAAGTCTCATTGACATTAAGAAAAGGTTGACATTTTATGAATTGAAGTCCATGCAGACCTAAGTACTATGAGATTTTTTTTTTTCTGCAGCTTCTGCCCCTCCGCTCTTCAGAGCCTGTCAACACAAAAGTGTTTTGTGTGGACATGCACTGTAGGCACTGTGCCATAATGAACACTAATTTGATCATTTGCAGACTTGCCATCCCATCTACCTGGACATGCATACATGTACAATTTCCCCATTGATATTGCCTTACATAATATAAAACATGAAAAGATGTAAAATACTCCCTGACATGATCTATATTGCTAAAAGTCTGTTCTTGACCGGTTTTGGCTTTCTGTGCTGCGATTTCCGAGAGTACGCCGCCACCTACGGCCGTCATTTTTGGCCACCTCGCTCAGAGCCCCCCTCCGCCGCATGTGTGCCGAGGATTTTTCCCGTCGATGAAAATTGAGAGATATTAATGTTTTTACAAAATTCCCCATTCTCTCTGCTGCCCCTGCTGGAGGGAGGGGGAGGGACTATAAAACCAGGAAGTGGTGTGCCTCAATCTCTGCAAGTGATGTGCCTCAATCAGAGCTCTGAATGACACTGACAAATGTCTACAGCACTGCGAGTACCCTTAATTTGGTTTGAAAATGAAAATATGGTTAGAGGTAAAAAAGCACTGCCTGCAAATGGTTGTTTGGGTTTGGGTTGAAGTAAAAAGGCACTCTCTCTCCCCCCCCCCCCCCCCCCCCCCCCCCCCCCCTCTCCCCCTCCTCCCCCCTCCTCCCCTCTCCTCCTCTCCCCCCCCCCTCTCTCCTCTCTCCCCCCCCCCTCTCCACTTGATCTAGTATCTTCTATTATTAGGAGGCAGCAGTGTATCTTGGGTTATCATGCAGAGTGCTATCGTCACTTCTGCAACATAACAATAAATCGAGCTATAGCAAGGTCTAGAAGGAAGAAAGGTAATAATCGGACACAAACAACAATTCTTTTTATTTACGGTCATATGATGTTTTAGATTTAATAGGAAAACATTTTCCTATTAAAGCGACTGGAAGATGCCTTGCAGGTCTGTCCTCCAGCTTGGCTCTGCCCCAGTCCCACTATGGCCATGACCGCCACTCAGCACACTGGCAGTCAGTGGGGTTCAGTAAAGGGAGGAACCTACACAAACTGCACTCACCCATTAATTAGGCTGTTTCAGGAGCCAGACCTCTGCAGCACTCATTCAAAAAACACACTCACAATTATTTTAATTACTAGACTAAGTTCATGTTCACATGGGAGGGCTGGTCCACCGACGCAATATTCCACCTCTCCACCAATTCCAATATTGGTGGTCAGTGGGAGGGGCTGGTATGGGTTCTTGGAATGGCAGCTCAGTCCCTCAAGCCTGATCTGCTGGCAGCTCACTCACGACTGGTGGGCTGGCAGTTGACTCATGGCTATTCCTTGAAATTCCATTTCAAGCAGGGTGCAAGGCCACCAAATTCAAGTGCAGTTTCTTACCACTTTGAGCAGGGTGCAAGGCCACCAAATTCGTGCAGTTTCCAACCACTTCAAGCAGGGTGCAAGGCCACCAAATTCAAGTGCAGTTTCATACCACTTCAAGCTGGATCCAAGGCCACCAAATTCAAGTGCAGTTTCATTCCATTTCAAGCAGGGTGCAAGGCCACCAAATTCAATTGCAGCTTCATACCATTTCATGCAGGGTGAAACTACCATAAAACACCAAACTCACAGTTCAGTAGACATTCAGTGTGTTCAGTTGATTCACAGCTCAGACAGAGTCGTGACCTCTCCCTCCCCCCATCATGCAGAGACTGAGCCACACCCACACTTCCGGGTTTTGTAACATCTCCCGGAAAAGGTGTGGCCTTCATGGCGTGATTGACAGGAGAGAGATTCTCAACATTTTTTAAACACTAATAACACTTTTATTTTTCATTGATGGGAAGAATTCTCTGCACCTGCTCAGCGGAGGGGGACTGAGTAAGATGGCCAAAAATCACAGCCGTAAGTGGTAGCGTTTTATCTAAAATCAATATACAGTGCAAACAGGAAGTAAGTGCATTTGCAGTAGTGCCTTTCAACTTAAAGCTAAAGCTCCCATGCCACCATTTGCAGTAAGTAGTGCCTTTCAACTTCAAGCCAAAGCACCCAAGCCACCATTTGCAGTAAGTAGTGCCTTTTAACTTCAAGCCAAAGCACCCAAACAACCATTTGCAGGCAGTGCCTTTTTACTTCAAACAAACCGCATTTTCATTTTCAAACCACATTAAGGGGACTCCCAGTTGAGTAGACATTTGTTCAGTGTTATTCAGAGCTCAGAAAGACGTGACCCTTTGGCTTCATCCATCTTGCAGAGACTGAGTGAGGCACATCACTTGCTGGTTTTATAGTCCCTCCCCCTCCCCCCAGCAGGGGCAGCAGAGAGAATGGTGAGTTTTTTTAAAATAATAATATCTCTCTGATTTGTCATCGATGGAAAAAAATCCTCTGGTCCCGGAAGGTGGAGGGGGGCTCTGAGCGAGGTGGCCAAAAATGACGGTCGAAGGTGGCGGCGTTCTCTTGGAAATCGCAGCACAGTGGGCCAAAAGCGGTCAAAATCAGACTTTTAGTAATATAGATATTATTTTTATATAATATAATGATACTTAATTATATGATTCCAGTCATATTTACGCTATATAAAATAATATATAGTTTAAATGGACTGCAACACATGTAATATAGGTATTGGCCACTAATTTGCGTTTACTTTCCCGATCTCATTTTCTAATTTGTTTAATTATATAATGTGCAACATTTGGCACTGACGAGTTATGACCCTTCTCAATTATATTTCATCTAAATCTGTGGAAAATTTAATGTAGTTCCGTGACGTGGGTCACAAAAATGGATTTCTAGACACATATTTGATGCTCGGCCCACAGCCTAATGGTATGAGGGAGGAACGCGCAGATGTAGTTCTTGATCAGCCTCTTGAAGCATTTCATGACCACCGAGGTGAGGGCCACCAGTCGGTAGTCATTCAAGCAGGCTGGAGAGGCATTCTTAGGCACTGATACAATGGTGGATCTCTTAAAGCAGGCTTGGCCAGGGAGAGGTTGAGTACTGTGGTGAACACTGGAGCTAGCTGATCAGCACAATTCTTTAGTACTCACCCAGATATACCATCTGGGCCTACAGCTTTCCTCGTGTTCACACGCGTCAGAGCCCTCCTCACGTTGTGCTCGGACACCAAGAATGTGTGCACATCCCCATTTATCCTGGCTTTGGTATAGTGTTGGTATGGTTATGGGTTCCGTGGATGTCACAAAAGTGTATTATTCTCCGACTTGAATATTTTTGTATCTAATTTCTGGGGATATTCAATTACTGGTGCAACAGAATTAGCAATTCAGTCATGATGTTTTGAACACCCTGATCCATATCGATGAGCATAAGTCTCAGCAATCGCCTGGGGCCACCGTGTCTCACATGCAAAATGCCAATTGTCACTCAAGTTACATTTGGCACACAATGGAAAAAACATACGTGCAATATAACATTCACAAAATCACCTGGAGTAAATTTATTGTAATACTGAAAAATATGAAATACAATACCTATTACTTAAGTGCTTATCTATTTTTCCTGCAAGAATTTCATCTTTTCTGTACATTCATTTTGCAAAATATAAAACTTACTGTTCCAGAAGCTGGTCATATTTTGCATGGGCATCCTTTTCCGCTTCAGTTGCTCGGTCTTTTTCTGAAATCGCATTGTCCCTTGCTTCTCTCAAATTTCTGAATTAGAAGTCAAAAACAGTAAGGACCAAACGCCACTAATAAATTGTTTGAACATAGTGACTCAACAACAAATTTTAATGTCCCAATTGGTAAGAAATGATGAGATTCCAGATTGTGAAGCGATAAAAAATTTATAAACATTAAGATTAATTAAAGCTTTTTAAAAAAGCAAAGCACTTACCTGTTAAATCCAGGTCAGCCTAATCAGCACCTACACTCAATGCAACATGCAGAAACGACAATCAGCAATTAACTGATCCACAAAGGCAAACTTTGTTGCAGGTTCATTAATGAACCATCGTCGAAAGGCAAGTAAGTATCAGGTGCCACTAGTACAATGTAGAGCCACCTAGTTTCAAGACAGATAGCAGGAAATTGGATAACACAAAATCCATTCATATTAACAGAAGATGGAAAGTGAAATCCCACAAAGATCAGCCAGGTGACAGTTTATTTCAGCTATTAGCGACAATGATCCTAACTTTAGAATCAAAAGAGGGCGGGAAAACAACACCATACACCTCTGCACATCGATGGAGCTGATGTGGAAAGAGTCAGCAGTGTGAAGTTCCTAGGACTCCACCTGTCAGATAACCTGACGTCCACGACCAACACCACAGCACTGGTCAAGAGAGCCCAGCAGCGACCACACCCTCTCCGAAGACTACGGAAAGCAGGTCTCCCCACAACACACCTACGAACTTTTTATAGGGGGACAATCGAGAGCACATTAACCTACGGCATCACTTCCTGGTTCGGGAGCTGCAAGGCGTACGAACGGCACCAACTAGACAGGATTGTGAAGGCCGCCAGCAGGATTATTGGTGCTCCACTCCCTTTCCTGCTGGACATATACAGGAAGCGATGTATCAGCAGAGCCATCTCCATCATCAAAGACCCCTTCCACCCATCGCATCACATATTCTCCATCCTGCCATCTGGGAAGAGGTACAGGAGCATTAGCAGCAGGATGCTCCTCAGCTTCTTCCCGCAAGCTATAAGACTGATAAACGGACTTTGCCCCCCTGCCAAAGTATCGCGCACCAACCACCAATCTGCACACTGCAGCAGAGCCACTGTCGTGCCGCTGCCGATCGGAATGCCTGTTGATGTTTAGTAGCGAGTAGAGTGTTTAATTCTAGAGTCATGATATATGTATTTTTATTTTATTTATTTTTTACTGCACACTGAATGGACACTGGTTGAGCAACGTTTTTTTGTTTCCTCTGGGTATGTGAGTACTCAGGAAAATGACAATAAAGATATACTACTATACTAAAAGTACAATTTCTATATTTTCTGATGACATAATTTGAAGGGACAATTCTGACTGAATCAGAAATATTATGTGGAAACATTAAACTTTGCACATGGGAATAAAATGGACAAATGAATCACAAGAGGCACATTTTAGTAAGTAGTAATGGGTGTGTGTGGGAAGGGGGTGGGGTGTCACTGAGAACTGCAGATGCTGGTTTGCAAAAAAACTGCCAAAGTGCTGGAGTAGCTCAGTGGGTCAGGCAGGATCTCTGGTGGACATGAATAGAGATAATCCTTATTTGGGAAAGGGATTCAAATGGACAGAAGAGCAAATGGATCATGGAACAACAGATACATAAATACTGAAGATAGTAGATTAAGGAAACCATTAAAAAGAGGAAATATCGGGCACCCATTTATTTCCAAGGATAATCTATCCTAGACCTGTATTCTCAAGCATTTGGAAGAATGGAAGAAAATCTCACCAAAATGTATACAATTATAACAAGTTGGTTGCAGTCAGATGTTTTCTATGCCTGAGGAGGCTAGAAACAAGGGTCAAATAAGGGGTAATTCATTTAGGAATGGGCCATCGATAAATATCTTTACATAAAGGATGGTGAATTTGTGGAATTTATAATTCCATAGGGTTGTACAAGCTCAGTCATCGTGTTCAATCAAAAAAAAAAGAGGTAATTTGTACAAAGATACAATTGTGCAAAATGGTTTTGATGTAGAAGATCAGCCATGATCTTGATGAATGATGGGACATTCTCAAATGGTCTTTCCCTGCTCCTGATTGTGAACACTCTTTCTGTAACTTGATTTGAACTTTAGACCAAAAGTGACAATACCAAATATAATAATAATAATAATAAAAAAATTTATTTGCGGGCGCCTTTCAAAGTCTCAAGGACACTTTACAGAAATTAACAAAAAGAGAATAAACATATAGTTGGAGTAAAATAAATAATAAGGACATCACCAATACACAAATTAAAGACAGAAATCACTCCAAAGACAAAAAAATCAAAAAACACAATGTGAAGAGAGAGCAGCGGCAGCTAAAGCGCGCCAGCGTCCACTTTCCCTTCCGACAACCATCTTGGACACAGACTAACATATTAACTTACACACAAAAAAATCATCCCCCCCACAATGGTTACCACTGTGGGGGAAGGCACAATGTCCAGTCCCCATCCCCAGTTCTCCCAAAGTCAGGCTTATTGAGGCCACCGCTATTGCCTCTACGGAGGCCCGATGTTCCTGGCCTTTCTGGCCGGGTGGTGTTGCCCCGGCGTCGGGAGAGTCCTTTCAGCGGCTGGGCCTCCTGGAACGGCCGCTTCCTAGCTGGGGACCGTGGCTTCCGAAGCCGACAAGGCCACGCCGGGTTGGAGCTCCCAGGCTCCCGATGTTAGAGTCGGCGCTGCCCGCTCCGCTCCGCAGACCCGCAGCCCGGAGGTGTTGATCTCGGCGGTCACAGCTCACCGGAGCTCCAGCGCGTCGATCTAGCGCGGCGACCCAGGCAAGGCATCGCCCGCTCCGCTCCACGATAGCGCTCCAGCGCTGTGCCGCCACCGAAGCCGAGGTGCTGGGCGGTCCCCGCCAGCAAACGGCGCTCCACGCCCGCTGGTAGGCCACGAGGACGGGTCGATGGGGCAGCCCGGAGAAAAAGCAGCCTCACCGACCAGGTAGGGACCTAGAAGTATAATTACCCCCTACCCCCCACATTAAAAAGTCAATTTCTCCAACAGACGCAGCACAGGACTTACTAAAAACTTCAAAAAAAAGTGAAATAAACGGACGGCTGCTGGTTAGCAGCCATTCCCCAAGATGGCTCCTCCTCCACATGGGTTCATGTATATTATTTGCCTCAATCCCTTTCCCTGCTATCGGGGAGTATAGAGTTTCATAGAGTATAGAGAATATGCAAACATAAACAAGATGTCTCCCTTTTCTATTGGCAACAGAAAGGCAAGGAGTGACTTTAATATTATGAAAGGTGAGGAAAACCTTTTTCACCCATAGAGTTGTGAATTTGTGGAATTCCCTGCCACAGAGGGTGGTGAAGGCCAAATCACTGGATGGATTTAAGAGAGTTAGATAGAGCTCTAGGGGCTAGTGGAATCAAGGGATATGGAGAGAAGGCAGGCATGGGTTATTGATTGGGGACGATCAGCCATGATCACAATGAATGGTGATGTGGGCTCGAAGGGCCAAATGGCCTCCTCCTGCACCTATTTTCTATGTTTCTATGAAAGTTTTTGATGGAGTAGACATAGAAAGTATTTGCACATATATGCAGAATTAGAGGATATTACAAGATTGTAACCAGAAAACTGATTCAGGACAAGTTTATTAACCCAGAGAATGGTGAAACTCTATACTCCCCGATAGCAGGGGAAAGGGATTGAGGCAAATAATATACACAAACCCAGGGGGGGAGACACACAAGCGACCAGGAAAGCATTGAATAAGTCATATGAGGAAAGCCAAATACTGGCAATAACAGAAGATAGATGCAAAAAGCTGGAGTAACTCAGTGGGTCATGCAGCATCTCTGGAGAAATAGAATAGGTGATATATCAGGTTATGAGCCTTCCTCAGACAATTCTCCAGGTTGAGTTAAATGGTTTGCTATTGCGCTGCATATTAATTCATTAATATTCCATGTGATTCCATGCAAGAAATCGTGCCTTGATTTGGTAATAGAAAATGTATCCAATATATTTCTAAAAAGTGAAGCAATATTATATTTATTCATCTCTTTGTGCTTGGCTGCAAGCAATAGAATAACACGTTTAAAGTAATGTCTTGGCACAACAAATCAGATAAAAAATTTAGATTATTATCGTCATTACTCAGAACTATTATTTATATGGGGGCGGGATATTTATATTAAAGTTAAAACCCTGCACTAACGCCAAAGGAATTATATGCCACCGTCATCAAAAATTGTTTGGTAACACATTGGCATTGAAGCGTTAATAAAACTTCCACGCTATGAAAGATACACCAACACAATCTACCTCAGAGAAAATGATGCAGGTGCGACGAGTGATCAAACAAACTTCAGAGCAACAGTTGCAAAAACAAATAATTGCTTTCGTATGTAAATATATTCCATGGAATTTTAATCCAAGGAGTGATGATACAGAGAAAAATAATGCTGACAACAAAAGCCAGATATTATACCTGTGTGATTACCATAAACGCGATTTGGAGGCAGTTGAATAAAAGTGTTTGACTATATCCGCCCTCACATATGGGGCCCAAAAATGTTGCCAATATTCCAAATATGTCTTCAGCAGTGCCTGATAAAGCCTCCGCATCATAACCTTGCTTTTATATTCTACTTCACTTGAAATGAATGCTCAGATCGCATTTGCCTTCCTTATCTACAAATTAACCTTTTGGGAATCCTGCACCAGCGCTCCAAAGTCCCTTTGCACCCCTGATTTCCGAATCATCCCCCAATTTAGAAAGTAGTCTACATCTTTATTCCTCCTTGTATGACCGTACACTTTGTTACGCTGTATTCCGTTTACAACTTCTTTGTCCACTTTTCCTAACCATTTTCATAACCTAATCTTTCTGCAGACTCCTTGCTTCAGCACTATCTGCCCCTCCATCTATCTTTGTATCATCTGCAAACCTGGCCACAAATTCCCTCATCCAGATCACGAACACATAACGTGAAAAGTAGCGAACCCAACAACGATCCCTGCAGAACACCACTAGCAGCCAACCAGAAAAGCGCCCCTTTATTCCTACTTTTTGCCTTCTGCCAGTCAGCCAATCTACTATCCATGCTAGTACCTTGCCTCCAATACTATGAGATCTTATCTTGTTTCGCAGCCTCATGTTTGGCCTACTGAAAATCCAAGTAAACAACATCACCTTTGTTCTGCAATTACCTCAAAAAACTCCCAACAGGTTTGTCAGGTAAGATCTTCATTTAACAAAAAACTTGCTTTCTTTATCCTATTTTGTCATGTGCTTCCAAGTACCCCCAAACCTCATTCCTAATAATGGAATTTACCCAGCGCAGAAGTCAGACTAACTGCTGTATAATTTATTTTCTTTTGCCACACTCCCTTCTTAAACAGCAGTTACATTTGCGATTTTCCAGTCCTCCGAAACCATTCATGACTAGCAATTCTTGAAAGATCACTTCCAATGCCTCCACAATCTCAACAGCTGCCTCTTTTGGAACCCTGGGGTGTGGCCCAACTGGTCCAGGTGACTTATCCACTTTCAGGCCTTCCAACTTCTCAAGCAGTAATAATGACTGCACTCACTTCAGCCCCGACTCCCTTGAATTTCTGGTACATTGCTGATGTCTTCCAATGTGAAGACTGACTCAAAAAAAATGTATTCAGTTAATCCGCCATTTCTTTGTTCCCCATTACTACTTCTCCAGTGTTGTTTTCCAGTGGTTCTGTATCGTAAACCTTTGCCGATAAGGTTGGCTGCTCCATTCACTTGAACTTGGGAAGTTTAGATGCAGATCAATTTTGCTAATACCAAGTCATATGGGTGATCCAGAACACATACCTCGCAGACCTTCTGGAAGCATTTCAGATGGAAAAGTAGCCAAGGATCCAGATATCACTTGCTACTTTATGTCCCACCACTTCTCCTCACCTTCTTCTATCAGCACATGAGTAGTTTGTCCATGGAGGCTACTGAACATATAAACTGGCATCCGTTGGTGAGCTACATTACTTTTCTATTTCCATACGTACTTTTCTACCTACTTTAACATAAATGCTTCCAGATGGTCTAAGAGGTTTGTGCTCTGGATCACCCATATGACTTAGTATTAGCGAAATAGATCTTCTGTATTCGGACATGGTTAATTCAGGGAATGGAGCAGCTGACCTTATCAGCAAAGATTCAGGATGAGGAACTGACTCGATTCCTCTTTTTCACAGACTCTATTGATAAAGACTTACCTATTTTCCCTCTCATAAATTTCCTTGGAGCCACATCGAAGATGCTCAATTTCCTGATCGGTTTTTACTCTAATGTGTTCCAATTCACGTCGAAGTTTGTCCTCATATTCATTTTTGTAATGGTCCCTTTAAAATAAATTTCAAACACGTTAATATTGATCACATCAAAGGAAACATAAAATATCTTATTTTACAAATCTATGACATGATCAATTAGGAATCTTACAACTAGCAGTTTAATTCACTTGTGTGAAATCCATTTCAAAATTTATTTCAAGGATGCTTCCAAAATTTAAACTACTGCATCATTTTAATTTATCAAATAGAATTACAGTTATTAACTTCAGTAACATCAATTCCACATTTCATGATCTGCCAAGAACTCTTTCCTCTGGCTCTCTCTTGATCTGTTATCTTCTCAATTATTCCACTGATGTGACAACTACCTCCGTGACCTACCTCCTTCTGAACGTGCAGCAGTCTGCTCATTAAGGGTAATCTTGACATTGCTGTTAAACCTGCAATGTGACAATGGCAGTGCTGCTGCTGTTTGATAAACGTGACTTCCACCTCACATAAACTGAATTCCTTATACCTCTCTCCGGATCATTATCATACTACTGAAGATGAGACCATTATCTACCAAAAAGCCAATGACGTCTTTGTGATCTTCCTTTCATACACCCTTGTGCCATAGTTCAACCCCCTTCTACCTCCTACCTATCAGCAAGTATCAGTCTGAAACGGGTCCTGACCCTAAAGGTCACTCATCCACGTTCTCCAGGGATGCGGCCTGACCCGCTGAGTTATGCCAAAACTGTTTTTTTTGTAAATCAGCATCTGCAGTTCCTTGTTTCAACAAGTAGGTAGAAAATATTCTAGTGTAACTGTTGGTGCTGTGAAGGCTGCAGCATAGTTAACTGCACCTAATTTCTATGTAACACAACAGAATGACACGTTATCCCAATGGTAGACACAAAATGCTGGAGTAACTCAGCGGGTCAGGCAGCATCTCTGGAGAGAAGGTATGGGTGACGTTTCGGGTCGAGACGTCTCGACCCGAAACATCACCCATTCTTTCTCTCCAGAAATGCTGTCTGACCCGCTAAGTTTCTCCAGCATTTTGTCTACCTTCGAATTAAACCAGCTTCTGCAGTTCTTTCTTACACATGTTATCCCACTGGAACATTAATGATGCTGAGGGCAAATGACAGGGGAGACGCTGGTTGGTGTTTCCTCAGGGTGAAGTTTTTAGCACAAAGGAGGATAGTTTTGGAATAAAGGTCCAATTAGTTTAGAAATCTGATTTTTTGTAAAATATACAAAGTCCGTATCAACAGCATCAGAGATCAGTTGTAACCCTTCAGAATTCAGTACTTCAGACGATTGTAGATGTTCACTCAAAGTACATTCAAGGCTGCAATCAATTGATTTCTGGATACAAAAGGGGATCAGAGAAATGGCAATCAGGCAAAAAAGTAGAATTGGAGGATCAACTATGTTTTTGGATGATGGAAAAGCTGCATTCCTATTTGCATTTTTTTTTAAAACAAATATTCAACATTAAAAAACACTTGGTTCAGCAAAATTATTTCCATAATAAGGAACAAAAACATTATCCCAGTGATGATGTAACATAGCATAGAACTGGAATCAAGTAATAACAAACTTACAGCAACCTCACTTCTGTTTCATCAGATCATCAATGCCAGATTGCACAAGACAAATTAAGGAGATGAGCATCGATGGGATCTGATGTGTGTGAGGTTAAGACAAAACCACATACCTTGAAATCACATATTTTTCATACATTTCTTCTCTAGCTCGCTTTGCCTCCTCAAGGTGAGTTTGGAGGCGTTCTATACGATCTTCTTCATGAGCGCACCGAACGTTTAGTTCCATATTTTGGCGATTCAAGTATTCTTTGTCTTTTTGCAGCAAGCTAATAGACTGCTGCATTGCTGCTACCTAAGTAGAACAGATAATTACGTTTTATTATAGGTCATTGAATTTTAAGTGCATTATTTGGTTCTGGGAATAGTTACCACGGCTCCGATAAATCCTGAGGTATCATACTTTTCAATAACTAGACTTAAATTATGAGTTCCACAAGTATTTCAAATTCTACAAGTATTTAGTCATAACATTTTTCATTAAAATTAGTATTGTAGGTGCTCCATTCTTAAACATAGGTAGAATTATGAAATGCGCTTTCTTATCACTTAAGCTAGTATTGTGGTTCTTTCAGTGCCATAGTCCAGCACCATTTCCACATTACTAGTTCTCTTGATAGTACAAATCAAATGATAATTTTATTTTTGAATTACATCACATGCTGCTCACTAGTTATAGATATCTTGTTTATGCTTGATCATCAGTGACTATATTTGACTATAACCCAGAAAATTTGAAATTTAGAAAACCAGTTTAAGGATATATGCTTAGTTTCTCCAGCATTTTGTCTACCTTAAGAATATATTAACTTGTTCTTCCCAAAACTTCTCAATTCCAAACTCACCAAATCCTCCAATATTTACAAATTTCAGAGGTTAAGCATTATTTTTAATTTACCGAAATTGCAATTTTTAGATAATATTTATTACTTGTATACATAGAAAAATAGAAAATAGGTGCAGGAGAAGGCCATTCGGACCTTCGAGCCTGCACCACCATTCAATATGATCATGGCTGATCATCCAACTCGGTATCCTGTACCTGCCTTCTCACCATACCTCCAGATCCCTTTCACCACAAAGGCCACATCTAACTCCCTCTTAAATATAGCCAATGAACTGGCCTCAACTACCTTATGTGACAGAGAATTCCACAGATTCACCACTCTCTGTGTAAAAAATGTTTTTCTCATCTAGGTCCTAAAACACTTCCCCCTTATCCTTAAACTGTGACCCCTTGTTCTGGACTTCCCCAACATCGGAAATAATCTTCCTGCATCTGGCCTGTCCAACCCCTTATGAATTTTGTAAGTTTCTATAAGATCCCTCCTCAATCTTCAAAATTCTAGCGAGTACAAGCCCGAGTCTATCCAGTCTTTCTTCATATGAAAGTCCTGCTATCCCAGGAATCAGTCTGGTGATCCGTCTCTGTACTCCCTCCATGGCAAGAATGTCTTTCCTCATATTAGGAGACCAAAACTGTACGCAATACTCCAGGTGTGGTCTCACCAAGACCCTGTACAACTGCAGTAGAACTTCCCTGCTCTTATACTCAAATCCTTTTGCTATAAATGCTAACATACCATTCGCTTTCTTCACTGCCTGCTGCACCTGCATGCCTACTTTCAATGACTGGTGTGCCATGACACCCAGGTCTCGTTGCATCTTCCCTTTTCCTAATCGGCCACCATTCAGATAATAGTCTACTTTCCTGTTTTTGCCACCAAAGTGGATAACCTCACATTTATCCACATTATACTGCATCTGCCATGCATTCGCCCACTCACCCAACCTATCCAAGTCACCTTGCAGCCTCCTAGCATCCTCCTCACAGCTAACACTGCCCCCCAGCTTCTTGGAGATGTTGCATTCAATTCCCTCATCCAGATCATTAATAGATATTGTAAATAGCTGGGGTCCCAGAACTGAGCCTTGCGGTACCCCACTAGTCACTGGCTGCCATTCTGAAAATGACCAGTTTACTCCTACACTTTGCTTCCTGTCTGCCAGCCAGTTCTCTATCCACATCAATACTGACCCCCAATACCGTGTGCTTTAAGTTTGCATTCTAATCTCTTATGTGGGACCTTGTCGAAAGCCGTCTGAAAATCCAGATATAACACATCCACTGGTTCTCCCTTATCCACTCTACTAGTTACATCCTCGAAAAATTCTATAAGATTCGTCAGACATGATTTACCTTTCACCATTCAATTTACCTAACACCACTTCCCGGCTAACCTGGATTTCACTCAGTTCCTCCATCTCATTTGACCCCCGGTCCCCTGCCATTTCCGGCAGATTATATACTTTCTCTTATCCGCTCATCATTTTCTTTTTCGATATCTTCCCTAAAAGCAAGCACCAACCTACTTCCAATGATAAATCGGCAATTTTGGTGAAGCTAGAGTAAAGCAATTACCTAGTTGATTAACAACAATTAATTATTTGTTGTTAAATTGCAGGTACGTTATTTTGTTAATGTTCGTTGAGAGTGTTGTCCAGGACACCCACCACCCACACATTTTTGCACAGTACTATATGGCCTTCCATATCAATGCTGCACCAATCATCAATCTAGATTACAGTTGAAGACTTAAAAACAAATATGGTTAAATAGCTGTTGTTAGCAGACTAACATCCAGTGGCTGTAATTACTGACAAAGAGACACATTTTGAAAGCTGTCATTTATATTCAAAAATAAAACAAATTTGAAATTCAGTCAAATGATTATGAAAACCCATATTGTTCAAGTCTTTAGGGAAGGAAATCCTACCTTCCTATTTGTGACTTCAGACCACCAAAGTGATAGACTGAAACACCCCTGAAATGGATAAGCAAGCCTCATAATTTAAGTACAGAGGCGAGTAATAAATATCGGTTCAGCAACATCCAAATTCTGTTAATGGGATATAGTTTGAACACTCCATTATAATGTTATTCAAATAATCGTAAGAGCAGCACCTCTTTGGATAAATCATTTTTCTCCTTGGTTTGTGCTTTGTGTGTGATTTCAAGTAATTCCAGTCTTTTCCTGAGCTCTGAAGCCTCCTTGTCAAACGCATCTCTCTCTCTGAAACAAAACTCATGAAATAAGATAGGCACGTTATGGGTCTGCCATGTCAAGTTAGAAGCAGCTCAAATATATTTTTGTTCAAAAAACTAAATGATAATGAATAACTGCATTTTTAAATCTTAATCTTTATATTTATTGCAAACTTTGTGTAGATCTCAGTACAAACAGCATGATGTTACTGTTGCCAATGTTACTCTATCAACCCGAGCTTACTGATAGATTTGCTTAATAGATTTAACTGCAAAATACAATGTCCACGTATTATAACTCCAAAAGTTTGCACATACTGTTATCATTCCTGTTGATCATTGTTTCTGAAAGCTTTGACAGCCATCAGAGACATTGATTTTTGACTCTTGATGTACAGTAATTCAAGAGAACCAAATGAAGTGTTTAAGCTACTTAGCAGCTAATCACCTGCTGTGTATATATACAGATAGGTGTGTGGCTGTTCACAAGGAAGTATATGCTTGATTCCCAACGCTTTGTAATATTCTAGAAGTCTTCTGTATAGCACACATTAGGTAAATGTTGTAATTTAGTCATCACACCTCAGCAAATCCATCAACTCACCATGTGCAATGCTATTTGGGAATTACTCACATACATGCCTTCCTTTTTATTATATGCACCTGTTATTGGGAACATTTTGCATGCCTTTCTATTTTGATTAGGCAACGGTTTAAGTTTTAAATTATATAATGTGTCAGGTATGTAAATTGAGGATAACACTTACATTAAGTTTCTGTCCTCGTTAGCCATTGTAACAATGTAGAATTATGCTCATAGTGCTACCTGCTTTATTTGTCTGGGTCAAAGTTGAATCTGATCTTAATTGTTTTCATATTTTGAGAAGCAATGCAAAAATCATGATAATAAGTATAATTAAATATGGGAAGACTTACTGCTTTACTCGATCATAATGTTCCCTCTTATAGTCTGATTGCTGAATAAGTTGCTTGTTATCTGCTAGTTCCAATACAAGGCGCTGACAACGAACTTCAAGATCAGAGCGAGTTTTCCTTTCAGATTCATAGCTCTAAAGATTTTACACGTGGAAAAGATGAGTAATAAATAATTAGCTTTTCAACATCTATGGAAGGGAGGCAGTCCATGCCCACAAACTACAAGACTTAGATAGCTTGTACACATTAGGTTGATAAATGGCAAGTGACATTCACACTGCGAGTGAAATAGGCAATGATTATCTTCTATAAGAGAGCCTAACCATTCACCTATCATCTTCAAAATCATTACCATTTCTAAGTGGCTCACAATGAACAATCTGAGACCACCATAGACTACAAACATAGGTGGGCAGGTCTCAAAAATATTTGGTTATAGATGGTCTATTTAGCTGTTTTGGCAGTTACAAACAAATGGAAGTGAATAAGAGCAAGGAAACCCAGGAAAGTAAATGATGGATATAATGCCTATATTTCATCAGAAATCTAACCTGTTAAATGACAGGTAAGCTCGCACAATTACCCTGTGTAAGGAGGTGAGAATTATCATAATTATTACATTTCATGATGATTAACTTCAAAATCTTAGCAAAATTGCATTTCTCAGGGTTTTTTTCATTTTTAAACTGACAATAGCAAAAGGATGTCAATAAATTCCTAATTTGCTAATGAAAGAAATGGATGCATGTGGGAAACTGAACCAAGCCGACCGTGAAAAATAAAATTGTTGTCACCATTTACTTTTCTTAAAATAACGTTTAAAGGAAATATTTTCTATGAGCCAAATAAGCATAGAACAAGACCTTACTGCAATTGTTCTTTTATAAACCATTAGCTAAAATTCCTTTGGCCATTGTAAAAAGTTTGTCAAGAAGAAAATTCCACACATCTTTTCACTTCTCATATGCCAAGATATTCGTCAACCAGCAATTTGCTCCTATATATGCTTCCTAAATGAACATCTGGATAAAAATGATTCTCAATTTGCAGGACAATTTGATAGGCAGGTAAATATTAAACCAAAATGTTCAAGGTCTTTAGCTGTTAAAATGAATAACATTGCCTGTAAGCAAGAGTCAAGAGAGTCAAGAGTCAATTTAATTGTCATTTGGACCCCTAGAGGTCCAAACGAAATGCCGTTTCTGCAGCCATACATTACACACAAATAGACCCAGACACAACACAACCACACTTCACATAAACATCCATCACATAGCTGCGATGGAAGGCCAAAAAAAACTTATCTCTCCACTGCACTCTCCCCCCCCGATGTCAGAGTCAAAGTCAAAGCCCCCGGCTGGCGATGGCGACTGTCCCGCGGCCATTGAAGCCACGCCGGGTGGTGCGAGGTCGCACACCGGGTCTTGGTGTTGGAGCCCCCGGTGTGCGCTCGTAAAGTCCCGCGGCCGTTCCAGCCGCGCGGGGCAATGGTATTAGGCCCCGCTCCAGGAGCTCTTCGACCCCGCAACTCGGGCGGGAGAATTCGCCGTTGCAGGAGCCCCGAAAAGCGGTCTCTCTCCAGGGATCCGCGGGCTCCCGGCGCCGCTGTCCGCAGACCCGCAGCAGCAGCCTCCGACTCAGCAGCAGCAGCAGCAGCAGCGGCAGCAGCAGCAGCAGCGCTCCTCCACCGCTCCAACCGCTCCGGACTCGGCCAGCCCCGCGACGGCGACGGTGAGTAGCACCAGAGTCCCCGGTCTCTTCCTGTTGGAGGCCGCTCCTCGTTGCGGCCTCAACGACAACGGAAACCCGACGAGAAAAAGGTCGGGTCTCCAGTGCAGGGAGAGATCCAAAAAGTTTCCCCCCCCTCCCACCCCACCCCCACCCCCCCACACACACACCCCAACAAAAAAACAACAAAAACTACACCAAAACACAGACAGAAAATAATAAAAACGCGGACAGACTGCAGAGGCCGCTGCTGGCCAGAGCCGCGCCGCCCACCGGATCTCTTATTTTGGCATTTGGCTCTCTTATTTTAAATGTTGGATATAATTATTTTTTTAAGTAACAATGATTACCTTTATTAAATATAAGTAACTGTAGCATATAACCTAACAATCTATTAATATTTCTATAAATATTTAAAAATTGGCAACAGTTATACAACTGGATTCTGAACACCATTAATGTCAATGTGAGAAAATTTTCAATTGAGAGATCACTTGGTGGATCCGATTTAGGATGGCAAATGTGGTATGTTTGGAAGAAGAGAATATGCAGAGAACAAAATGTGCTCTGACGATCAATGCACACCAAAATGTGACATATTAGTTTTTAAACAGCTAGTTATCATATGCATGGGGCAAAACAAAACTTAAAAAAAAGTTTTGTTAAGTGCAATTAATTGTTTAAATAGTAGTGAGGTAAACAGTGCAAAGCTGTGCAGTTAATAAATAACTTCACTAAAAGATTATTTTGAATAAATCCACTTGGCATGACAGAACAGCAAATAGCTAAAACAAGACGCACAAAATGTCAATCCATCCTAGATTCTTGCAATTTTATCTTAGAATCTGCACAAATTACCAACCTCTATCAAGCTATCCAGCTGATTTTTCTGAGAGTTGCTCTCTTCCCAAAGACTAGTTTTCTTCTGTCGCAGCTCCTCAATATCTTCTCTCAATGGATGGACCACTTCATAAAATCTTATCTAGAAACATAAAACAATGATAAATTACTATAAACAAAATTCTCTTTATTCATTTGGCTTAAGTGCTGTAATTTATAAATGCAGGCACAAAAGAAACATACTGGTGGAACTCACCGGGTCAGGCAGCAATTGTGTTGGCAGAGGGATGGTCCATGGTTTGGGTCGAGGCCCTGCATCAGGACCTTGACACAAAATAGTGACCATCCTCCTGCCTCGACAAATGCTTGGAGAAATGATATCAACAGAAATTATAGCGTGGTGAGAATTTTGACTTCCATGTTTGCTTGAGCAGGAGCCAACATAAGTCAGCAAACAGCAGGTTGAATGTAACTTGTTGTAAATTAGGCCATGGGCAGCAGAGTTTTAGATGGCTGCAAATTGTAGAGAGTAATGAGGGAGGCTTTCAAGCAGTGTATCAAAACAGTCAAATCTAAAAGCAATACAAGTGTTTAAAGCTTTCACCAGCACATGGGCGGGAATGATATTGGAAGATGTTATGGAGTTAAAAATAGGCTTGTAGGCACATAGCGACAAGCAAGATATGCGGTTATGAAAAGTCCGGTTCAGTTTCAGAAAGTTGGTAGAGGAATTAAGCAGGTGGCTGGGGAAGGGGATTTACGGAGGGGATTTATTCTTTCCAACAGATCCCAGTAAATTTCTGCTCTTCCACTACAGGATGCAAGATAAACATTCTTGCAAACAGTGTTCTCAGTGTACATGGAAACTGTTGCTGTGTTTTCAGATCACATTGCTGCTGAGCAGCATGTAGACAAGGAATACAAATGGTCAAGTATAGATCCTCAGATTATACTAGAGGTTTTGACAAGTGGAGTAAAGTAACTGCAGGCGTTTCACTGCCTATCACTGAACTCAAGGTCATCAGCAGTAAGTGAGGGGAGCATGGGCTGATGGAGTAGTGGAAATGGGATTGGATAGAAATGATAACTTAAATAGGAACCTACTTGGAAAAATATGAAGCTCCAATAGCACCAAAACATCTCCAACTATTGTCCGGCTATGCAATCCAAACCCAGTTGGAAAGGTGCCTGGTTTGAATCAGATACATGCTGTGTTAAAAATGTGTTAGGTAGGTTTAGCAGTGCAGTCCCAGCTTGTGTTCAGTACGTTATCCGGATCAGGATAATGTGTTTAAATATAATCACATCTTTCTTCTGTCCATGATCATAACAAACAGTTTTCCTACTTTTCTGACAAAGCATCGAGATGCGGTTAGATCAGGTGCTATGAAGAATGTTAGAAGTATATAGCTCTGCATTGGTTTTCAGGTTTATATCCAAGCAGACCTCCAGCTTTATCTCTTTAATTCAAACCTGCTTCAGTGTGCAAGGTACTGGCCTCTATTTGGAGAACTACTCTATGCACATGATGACAGAACATGTATTTGACATCAATTAAAATCACTTCTTTGCCTGGCATGCTCAGACGAAACATTTACTTTAGAAAAAGGCACATTAGAGCACAAATTAATTACAATCAGTCTTTCATTAACATTCCAACATGTAAAGCAAAAAACAATGGACCCACATAGTGGAAGATCTAGACCAGTGCTTCTTAAACTGGTGAATGGTTCGCCCAAGGGCGAATGAAATTATTTTGGGGTAAATTAAACTAGAGGGGTGAATGAAGGGTGAATGATAATTTATTCAGATATTTATATATTTTTTATACACTTAAAAAAGACATTGTCATTAAAGTGGTTAATAAGCTCTTATTGGTTTTCATGGAGGTTGAGCTGGAAATTTGATGTTTTTTTTCTCTCTACCTATTGTTTTCTAATTTCAAAGTACAGGTGCACAACCTTTTATCCGGTGTTCCGGAAACCGAAAAACTCCGAAAACCGGCCATTTTTTCCAGATGTCGTCTGCGCACCAAAGCTCGCGTTTGGCGCCAAACTTGACCCGAAACGACCCACGGTCAACCCAGGTCTGTACTACTGTAGCGGCTGCCTCCTCCCCGGAGACCGGAGACGCTTAAACATCTGTAAATCATTGCCTAAATGTTAGTCAGTTAGTTTGGAGGGCTTTTATGTGAAGGGGGGGTGAAGGGGTAAACTTTAATTCTTAGTCCCCTACCTGGTCGGAGAGGCGGGGAGCGGTCAATGCCTTACCGGGTCGCCGTGCAGTAAGCTCCGCAGCGCTGTGGCCGGTGGGGCTGCGGGCGGCGCCGGTTGTAGCTCCGACCCCGGCAACTCTACCCCTGGCTGCGAGGCGCTCCAAATCCAGCGCGGCCCGCGGCCGGACGCCCCAGCTCCGCGAATGTCGGGAGTCGGCGGCGTCGCAGCGCTGGGATAGCAATGCCTTACCGGATCGCCGTGCGGCAAGCTCCGGAGCGCTGTGGCCGCCGACTCCCAACGTTCGCAGAGCGTCGCTGGATTTGGAGCCGCGCAGCCAGGGGTAGAGTTGCCGGGGTCGGAGCTCCAACCGGCGCCGCCCGCGGCCGGACGGAGCCCCCAGCTCCGCGAGGTTGGGAGTCGCCGACCAGGTAGGGGACTAAGAATTAAAGTTTTCCCCTTCACCCCTACTCCACCACCACCACATAAAATCCCTCCAAACTAACTGACTAACATTTATGCAATGATTTACAATGATTCTCCCGGTCTCCGGGGAGGAGGCAGCTGCTCCAGACTTTTCAAGCCGCCCGCGCTACCTACCTAATCTACGCTAAAAATGTTCCATTCGGAAATCCGAAAATGTCCGAAATCCGACAAGTGTCTGGTCCCAAGGCTTTCAGATAAAAGGTTGTGCACCTGTAGTAGGATATTTCCCACATTTACTGTAATATAGCCTTTTAGGGAAGACCAGACGAGCTAGTGGGATCATAAATTTATAAATGGCAACACTGGAGGATCGCCGTAGGCAACTGTTGAACTGTAACTTTACTTTGTGTAGCAATTTAGCTACCAAAGTTGATATTTGGTGGTATTCTGAGCCTTCGTCGGGGAGAGTTATAGAATGTTATATTAGTTGGATACTAACATATTAAATCACATACCTGTACCTCCATGGTTTTTTTGAGCTAGTTTTCCAAGAAAAAAACTGCAATAATCAAAGCCGAAAGGGTAGGATGGGGGCTGGTCCAGTGTTTAGACATTGGATTTTTTTAAATCATTCTAATAGAATGATTTTCCAACTCCAGTGGTATTTACATTTCTTTATTTATCACTCCTAGTTTTCTTTACATATTTTCATGATGTTCATAACGTTAAACAAAATAAACACTTACGAAATTAGTTAATTTATGTTTTTGCTCAGGTGACAAAATAAATTATATATAAAATTATACACAAAGGAGAATAACACGAAAATTACCAAAAAACATAAGAACATTTAGTCGAGGGTGAATTAAAATTTGTGATAAAGACTCAGCGTGAATGACACTGAAATAGTTTAAGAAGCGCTGATCTAGACCACTAACATTGAATGCACAATGGCACCATCTGGTGAGGAAAATATATCATAGCAGACCCAGAGGTACAATGGAGAGCAAGTAGGATTGTTGGTATGAATTATTGAATATCAAGCTCTATGCTTAATTGGAACTAATCCAAGCATGATTAAAATATATTTACTATTGATGGTCTGTGTGTTCCTATTGCAATTTTACAAGCTCTCTTTGCTCTTCAAATGACCCGACTTGAAATGATTTGCAAAACACAAAATAAAAATTCACTAATGTTCCTCGGAGTTCCAGAAGAAGCTGCAGTCGGGCAGCATAACAACAGAAAGAACAGGGTCATGGAAATTTACAAACTGGAAGCCATTACACCATCGTGTCTGATGCAACCAATTATTTGCAATCAAAATTAGAAACATAGAAAATAGGTGCAGGAGGAGGCCATTCAACCCCTCGAGCCAGCACCGCCATTCATCGTGATCATGGCTGATCATCCCCAATCAATAACTCATGCCTGTCTTCTCTCCATAGCTCTTGATTCCACTAGCCCCTAGAGCTCTAACTAACTCTCTCTTAAATCCATCCAGTGACTTGGCCTCCACTGCCCTCTGTGGCAGGGAATTCCATAAATTCACAACTCTCTGGGTGAAAAAGTGTTTTCTCACCTCAGTCTTAAATGGCTTCCCCTTTATTCTAAGACTGTGGCCCCTGGTTCTGGACTCCCCCAACATTGGAAACATGTTTCCTGCATCTAGCTTGTCCAGTCCTTTTATAATTTTATATGTTTCTATAAGATCCCCCTCATCCTTCCAAACTCCAGTGTATACGCCTAGTCTTTTCAATCTTTCCTCATATGACAGTCCCGCCATCTCAGGGGTCAATCTCGTGAACATACGCTGTACTGCCTCAATCACAAGGATGTCCTTCCTCAAATTAGGAGACCAAAACTGTACACAATACTCCAGATGCGGGCTCACCAGAGCCCTATACAACTGCAGAAAAATTCAATCTTTAATTTTTCCACCTATGTTGACTGGAATCCATTTGCACTGTTACATTAATAGGCAGTTAAATATTTACTTTACAGTGATGACCTTACAATGCAGTGCATTCCAGTTGTACTTACGGATACGTATTCTGGGATGGAAAGCTGGTCTTCAGGTTTAACCTTTAGTTCCGCGTACTGGTCTTGTGTCAGGTCTAGATCTCGTAAACTGCGGCGAATGTCACCTGCTCGTTCCTGCAGCTGCAGGTTTGTCTGTTCAAGATGTTTCTGCCTTTCTAAAATAGTCTCCATTTCCTGCTTTCTTAGATCTTGGCGTCTTCTGCTCCATAAAAAAAAATATTTATTAGCATAGACTTCCCTATTTATATAAAGAAATATACAGTTTGTTCTTGAAGATAAGTAGGTAACATTAACACTGATGGAATTAAATGGATTTGGTTATCAAATGGAACACTTCAAAATTGCATATTTCTTGCAAACATAGTTCTGATTTACATCTCTTCTGTTCAGTTGTTTTTAGTTTTTTTAGTTTAATTTATTATTGTCACAGAGGTAGCGAAATGCTTTTTGTTGTGCGCACTCCTACCAACAAAAGGACTATACTTACAATCAAGCCGTTCAATAAACAGAAACAGTAGAACGGGACACATGGACTTTCTACTCGTCACTTTAATTTAATGTTTCATGTATCTTGTGCTTTATAATTGTTGGCAGATTAATTTCCCTCCTGGGATAAATAAAGTTCTATAGTTTCTATCATCTGTGCTGTACAGACCCGTGACTGCTAAGTTAACAGGTGAGCAAGGAGGAGCAAGACGTGGAGGTCATAGCCTCAGAATTAAAGGACTTTCGTTTAGGAAGGAGATGAGGAGAAATTTATTTAGTCAGAGAGTGGTGAATCTGGGGAATTCTTTGCCACAGATGCTGTGGAAGCCAAGTCAGTGGATATTTTTAAAGCAGAGATAGATAGAGTCTTGATTTGTACGGGTGTCAGAGGTTATGGGGAGAAGGCAGGAGAATGGGGTTAGGAGGGAGAGATAGATCAGCCATGATTGAATGGCGGTGCAGACTTGATGGGCCGAATGGCCTAATTCTACTCCTATTCCTTACGACCTTAAAGTGATTTTCAACATTTCATTATACGTTTGGAATGTTCTTTTATTATACCAAAGATTATATCAGAATGGACTGCAAGTTTTAAATTTTGTTCACCAGTTAGAACAGCAAACTTTGAACCACATCATCTCACGTGCGTGCAAACTCACCTGGCATCATCCTGTTGAACTTTCAGTTGATTTTCCAAACGGACCTGCAGCAATTTCTTCTGGTGAAGAGAATCATTCAGTCTTTCCTCTAAATCCTCTATCTATATCACAAAGAAACAGTAAAAAAAGATGAGGGTTTGTGGATGAGGAGTTGAGAATTGGGCTGGTGAGAGTTGAACGTGGATGGCTTGAAGCAAATGTTTCTCAGTAGAAATTTTAAAAGTCTAATCTGTATAAAATAAGGTTTACAACTGTAAAATGCATCCTGGTCATTGCGGCCAAATATTGACAGCTTTGTCCATTTTTTTGAAGGAGACTGCTCATATGCAACTGCTCCCAAGAATGAAAGAAAGATCTGAACATATACATGTCTCCCTGCTCCTGCTGGGATTCCTTCCGTGTATCATGCTGGGTATCCTGTCATTACAATCAATTTACAAAAAAAAATGATTTCCAACATGACAATTACATAATATAAATATTTTTTTTAGTCTGACAAATATTATTAGAATAGACTGCACGAGCCAGCCTGGAATTTAGGAAGAAAAAGTATTTAAATTCTTCATAATTTATTTGCAATTTCATACATTTTTATTCTTAGAATTGTTGTAATAATTGTGAATGTTAAAGAATTACTGAAGACAACCTTCACACTATTAAAAAGCCTCCCATCTGTGACAGCAGCCTCTTCTGGGGACAAGGTTTCAATGGTATGCCTAGAGAGACCCATTTATTATTGAAGTTGCACTGTCCTTCCCTGTGCAGGAGGGCTGCAGGTTCTGCTTTCCCCAAGCCAGCTAAGTCCTAGCAAGCATTGGCTGCAAGCATTTCCGGCATTCTTTATTTTTTATTCAGAGTACCAGCATCTGCAGCTTTCTGATTTCCATTTCCATTCAAACAACTTAAACAATCCAAAGTCATGAACATCCTGATTAATAAACAAAAACTTACTTTTGTGAGATATTCTACTTTCAGGTTGTCAATAACCAAATTCTTTTGGGACAACTCTATCTTCAACAGTTGTAAGTTGTGAAGAAGCTCCTTCCTCTCGATGAGCTGCTTGGTGACTTTGGTAGAAGCTTCCCTCTCTTCTGATGAAGATACATCATCTGTCGGCACAGTTGTTTCTAAACTGATGTCCTCAGACTCAAAGGAGCTGGAAACATGGGCCTTATTATCATCTTTACACTTCTTTCGAGACATGGTCTTCCTTTGGATGACTTATAGAACGAAGATGCTGGAATCTAAATATGAAACAAAGAATCTTGACCTGCCCTTTCTCAAAACTTAGATTCAGTCAAATCAATTGCATCCCCTTCATTGCCCAGAAATGTAAGTACAAACAAGACACATAGATTTAAAGAAAGCAGCAATTTGTAAAGGAAATTAACAACTAAAATAATCAATAATAAATTCACATAATTTATTACTAAACTTTCAACAGTTTTAGACGATGGAAGTATCTATCCTTTGATATGTTAATTCATTGACACAACATGCAGCTGTCATGACCAACATTTTTGCACATTACTGCAGGAAGCATTTTCTTGAAGAGATAATGACTGTGTAGTGAAAGAAATAACATAATGCAAGGAGCAACATAGTTTCTAACTTGATGGCAGAGTGATCTGTGTTATTTTTCCAAGTCAGGATAGCATGTGTGGATATTAGTTTGCACATGTACACACTGCCTTTATCCTTCGAGGTTGTGTATCCAACAAGATTTGGGTTATTTTTGAAAACTTGGTGTGTTGCTACAGAGTACAATCCAACAGTGACAAGGGAATTAATGTTTTATTTGATGTGTGATTTGTCAGACACGTACACTGCTTTCTCCTGTATAGTGTCAAACTGTTCACCGTTGTTGGTGGTACACTCTCCGACAAGTGAATGGTACTCCAACACACTCCTATTCAGCCTTGAAGTTGGGCGAGGAGCACCGTGGAAGAAACGGCAGCTGAAAAATTGCAACAAAACAATTACAGGTGTACAACCTTTTATCCGAAGTTCCAAATAACGAAAAGCTCCGAATAGCGGACATTTTTTCGGTCCTTGAAGACGTTCACCGAGGGCGGCCCGCAGAGGTGACAGCGGAACCTCCGGTCGGTCCTCGAGGAAAGGGGAACTAAATCCCCATTCATAAAAGAGAAGGTGAGGGTATATTGCGCGGGAGGGTTAATAATTGACAATCTGCTGCTGCCTACCCGCTGAGTTAAAAAGTTCCCACGGTAGATTCACGATACACAGTGTATCGTGAGTCTTGCGTGGGAACTTTTTAAAGTCAGCGGGCAGGCAGCAGCAAATTGTCGCTCCCTTCAGTTTCACCCCACCTACACCCCTCTGCTTCCCGGCCATGTGTGTGACCCCTTCCCTCCCCAGCTCCCCGCCTATTGCACCAGCGAGGGGGCTTTGCACTGTATTCACGTCGGTGATGCCAGCGGGTCAGTACCAGTCACCGGAGACGTCAGGACCAACGGGACACCGACCCCCAGGCCCACTGCAAGCACGGAGATCCCAGAGACCCACAGCCAGCAGCAGTCCAGCCCCGTTCCAACTTCAGAGGAACACGCTCCCCGTAGGGACAGAAGCTGATGGTGTGCAAGGTACGTCTTGGTCTTGGGGTTGCGGATGAGGCGGCGCAGCTCGGGCTGTGACGTCTCCGGCCACCCCGCTTTACAGGAGCCGAGACTGGGAACTGTGGGGTTATTTGCAGTTGCAGAGGGAGGGGGCAAGGGCGGTACAGTTCCCAGTCTCTGCTCCTGTCCAGGGGGGTGGCCGGAGACGTCAGGACCAAAGGGACACCGACTGCAAGCACGGAGATACCAGAGACTCACAGCCAGCAGCAACTCTAGCCCAGCCCCGTTCCAACTCCAGAGGAACCCGGGTTGCGGATGACGGGGCGCAGCTCGGGCTGTGGGCAAACTGCCACTTGTCGCTGTAGCTGCCCATCGGGGAGTGGGTTCCTGTTGGTCCTGACGTCTCCGGCCACCCCCCTGGACAGGAGCTGAGAGACGTCAGGACCACCAGAAGCCGCTCCCTGATGGGCCGCTACGGCCATAAGTAGCAGTTCGCCCACAGCCCGAGCTGTGCCCCCTCATCGGGACACTGACCCCTAGGACCACTGCAAGCACGGAGATCCCAGATCAGCAACTCCAGCCCAGCCCCGCTCCAACTCCAGAGGAACACGCAGAAGCTGATGGTGTGCAAGGTACGTCTTGTTCTTGGGGTGGCGCAGCTCGGGCTGTGGGCGAACTGCCACTTGTCGCCGTAGCGGCCCATCGGGGAGCGGATTCCTCTGGAGTTGGAGGGACAGGGAGACACAGCGGCTTTTGAGAATGGTGGGCAATCACTTCCAAAGTTCTGCCCACACAGTCAGGTCACTTCCAAAGTTCTGCCCACACAGTCAGTACACCTCTCCTATACTTGTCTCCCGCACTAAGATCATCTCGCAGAGAATGATCCCAGCCTAACCCTCCCTATTCTCTCCTATTCTGCAAGAAAAAACTACATTGAAGACTCAAACTCGCGATCGAGTAACTGCCGGGATCTAGGCGCAAACTCGCGATCTTGCGGATATGAGCCGAGCACTCTACCACTGAGCCAGCCGTTAAAATCTACGCTAAAAATCTTCCATTCCGAAAGCCGAAAAATTCTGAATTACGAAAAGTGGCTGGTCCCAAGGCTTTCGGATAAAAGGTTGTGCACCTGTACTTGCCTTCTCTTGTCGCACCAGCATTTATATGCCTGGCAAATGTAAACTCTGTTCTTTGGTTACAAACAAGATGCCTGCCCCCTGTAAAGACTCCATCCCCTACTCCCAATTCCTCCGCCTACGCCCAGGATGAGACGTTCCACACCAGGGCATCGGAAATGTCCTCGTTCTTCAGGGAACGGGGATACCCCTCCGCCACCATTGATGAGGCTCGCACAAAGGTCTCATCCATACCCCGCAACACTGCTCTCTCTCCCCATCCCCGCATTCACAACAAGGGCAGAGTCCCCCTAGTCCTCACCTTTCACACCACCAGCCGGCAAATACAACAAATAATCCTCCGCCATTTCCGCCACCTCCAACGTGACCCCACCACTCGCCACATCTTCCCATCAAGGAAAATCTATCCTGACTGAAGCCATCCACCAAACTATTATCAACACTTTCATCCACACTGGGATTTATTTGATGGGCCAATATGCTTGGACCCCAGCACAACATGACCCTAATCACTGGAACTACAGGTAGTTCTGCTATAATGGGTGTTTGTGAATTGGAAATTGACAAGCAGAAAGAAGAGCTGTCTTGCAAAAATGTCTTGGAAATAAAATTTTCCATGTAATATCCGAACAGTAATCGGACACCATTGCCTCTTTTTAATCAGTAAGGGAGTCGGGGGTTACGGGGAGGTGGCAGGGTAATGGGGTTGAGAGGGAAAAATAGATCAGCCTTGATTGAATGGCTGACTTGATGAGCCAAATGGCCTAATTCTGCTCCTAGAATTTATAAACATGAACATAGTCTGTTGTTACACATCAAGTGTCTATTGAAATTGACAAGCAATTGCTTCTATTGACACTTGTGCAATGAAACTACGAAAACAAAGTAACATACCTTGCAGTAATAAAAATAAACATATAGCTATTAAAGACTTTATTTTTGAAAATAATGCTGAAAAAAACTTTTGTTACTGCAAGCCTGAAACCTCCTAGTCCTAAAGCCCCTGTCTCACGGTGCGAGTCCACCCACGAGTGATCCTGAGTGAAAGAAAAAATCAAACTCGTGGTTTTCTACGAGATTCCAAGTTGATGTTCACGAGTTTAAACGAGTTCGCACGTGTATGTCTAATTTTGCCGTTTACTTCTCATTTCTGCGATGTACCAAGTTCCTCTCCCGAGTTACCAAGTTCCTCTCCCGAGTTGTAATGTAATGCCAGCAGGGATGTAATGTTATAATTGTACAAGGCATTGGTGAGACCAAATCTGGAGTATGGTGTACAATTTTGGTCGCCCAATTATAGGAAGGATGTCAACAAAATAGAGAGAGTACAGAGGAGATTTACTAGAATGTTGCCTGGGTTTCAGCAACTAAGTTACAGAGAAAGGTTGAACAAGTTAGGGCTTTATTCTTTGGAGCGCAGAAGGTTAAGGGGGAATTGATAGAGGTTTTTAAAATGATGAGAGGGATAGACAGAGTTGACGTGGAAAAGCGTTTCCCACTGAGAGTAGGGAAGATTCAAACAAGGGGACATGACATGAGAATTAAGGGACTGAAGTTTAGGGGTAACATGAGGGGGAACTTCTTTACTCAGAGAGTGGTAGCTGTGTGGAATGAGCTTCCAGTGAAGGTGGTGGAGGCAGGTTCGTTTTTATCATTTAAAAATAAATTGGATAGTTATATGGATGGGAAGGGAATGGAGGGTTATGGTCTGAGCGCAGGTATATGGGACTAGGGGAAATTATGTGTTCGGCACGGACTAGAAGGGTCGAGATGGCCTGTTTCCGTGCTGTAATTGTTATATGGTTATATGGTTATAATGACCCATGCTATGGCCATGTCATGGTAATTTTCAGTCCTTCACAGAAAACATGCTTGCATCAATCTGCAGTGTGCATGGTTACGCTGAATAATCCAACCACATCTTTGTTTGGAAGTGGAAAGAACTAACAGAAATTGCATTTATAATTTTGCTGCATGTCATTGTGGTATATATCATGTGTTCAAGAAGGAACTGCAGATGCTGGAAGATCGAAGGTACACAAAATTGCTGGAGAAACTCAGAGGGTGCAGCAGCATCTATGGAGCGAAAGAAATAGGCGACGTTTCGGGCCGAAACCCTTCTTCAGTCTGAAGAAGGGTTTTGGCCCGAAACGTCTCCTATTTCCTTCGCTCCATAGATGCTGCTGCACCCGCTGAGTTTCTCCAGCAATTTCGTGTACCTGTGGTATATATCATGTCTTGATTGGTGAATATGTTTAGTTTGTGACTTTATTTGAAGCAGAAATAATATGTGAATGCTTCATTGAGCATAATTCCGACTGGTAACTACGTACTTCGTCCGAGCACATTATCGCACGTGTCATGCAAACCATCTTAAATGACCACCTAAACTGTTCTTTGGCAACCTAAAAAGCTGCCAAGGTTGCCTGGCAGGCAACAGGGATAAAACATTAAGTGAGAGCCCTGATATGTTATTATTCTACTTGTTTTCTCATTATGTTTTTTTTGTCTCAATGTCTTGTTTTTTTTTTCTCCAGCTTCTTTTTCTTTGCATTGTCTTGTGCAATTTGTCTAAAATATGTATGATTTGTTCTTGTGCTTATGCCTGTGTCCATGCGCCTGGAAACTGATGCAAGCAAGATATTCATTGTGGTTGAATCCCAATGAAACATAGAAAATAGGTGCAGGTGTAGGCCATTCGGCACTTCTAGCCAGCACCACCATTCAATACGATCATAGCTGATCATCCAAAATTAGTTCCCCGTTCCTGCTTTCTTCCCATATCCCTTGTTTCCGTAAGCCCAAAGAGCTATATCTAACTCTTGAAAACATCCAGTGAAATGGCCTGCACAATCTCACCATACTTGTGCATATGGCACAGGCAGGTGGGACTAGTGTAACTGGGGCATGTTGGCCGCTGTGGGCAAGTTGGGCCGAAGGGCCTGTTTCCATACTGTATCAGTGTATGAGGGTCTCGATCCAAAATGTCACCCATTCCTTCTCTCCAGAGAAGCTGCCTGTCCCGCTGAGTTAAGGGCCTGTCCCACTTAGGTGTCATTTGCGTGTCACGCAGAAATGATGTTGCATAAATGATGTTGCATAAATTACGCGCAAATGACACCCAAGTGGGACAGGCCCTTTGGCCCGCCAGCATTTTATCTTAGTTTACACCATCTCGGTGTATACCAACATTTGTAATCCCTTCCTACACAATTTAACAAAACTGTTTGTCTTCTCCCTCTTTCCAAGCTGATTTCTCCCACAATTCATTCGCCTTCATTGCTTTGTAAGCAATTTCCAGCCTTTACTATTGTTTCTGTTTTGATCTGCATGATATCTAGTGCAAGTATCGAATGCCTCTCGAGGTCGGAGACAGACATAAAATGCTGACTCTCAGCGGGATAGGCAGCATCTCTGGAGAAGTGACGTTTCGGGTGTCTCGACCCAAAACAGGGTCGAGATGCTGCCTGTTGTTGTGTCTATCGTCGGATAAACGGGGTCGAGATGCTCCCAGCATGTTGTGTCTATCGTCGGATATATCACACAAGCTATGAATACTGATCTATAGACCAAAGGGATAGCACATATGTCTATGGTTTAAGTGACGTTATGAGTATGGGTGGAGGGACAGAGACCCTTCTTTGGACCCTAAACAGCACCAATTCCTTCTCTCCAGAGATGCTGCCTGTCCAGCATATTGTGTCTATATTCGATGTAAACCAGCATCTACAGTTCCTTCCACTTCCAGGTCGGAACCGTTCGCCCTCGGCCCACAGCTGCCAACTCACTTGCAGTTGCACCGTTCACTCCCGAACCCTCGGCGGCCACTTACCGAGCGACTTGTCCTCTCCCCGACTGCAGCGACTTAAAAATGCCGCCGGAAAGCAGCGCTTGCCCGCCACCGACAGGACCCCAGCAACCGCCGCGTAACAGCCTCCCCCCTGGGCTGGAGGTCCGTGTGGAGCAGGCAGCGGCGGCTGTGCTGGAGGACCTCGACCCGCAGCGCCCTCTATGCTGGAGGACCGCGACCCGCAGCGCCCTCTGTGCTGGAGGACCACGACTCACAGCGCCCTCTATGCTGGAGGACCACGATCAGCGCCCTCTATGCTGGAGGACCACGACCCGCAGCGCCCTCTGTGCTGGAGGACCGCGACCCGCAGCGCCCTCACTGGAGGACCACGACCCACAGCGCCCTCTATGCTGGAGGACCTCGACCCGCAGCGCCCTCTGTGCTGGAGGACCACGATCAGCGCCCAGGAGGCTCATGATCCACAGCGCCCTCTGTGCTGGAGGACCACGACCCGCAGTGCCCTCTATACTGGAGGACCACTACTCACAGCGCCCTCTGTGCTGGAGGACCACGACCCACAGCGCCCTCTGTGCTGGAGGACCGCGATCCACAGCTCCCTCTGTGCTGGAGGACCGCGTCTTCCGGAGCCCTGTGGACCCAACGTTTACCTCCCCCCCCCCTCCCTAGCTGATGCCTGCTCGTCGCTAGCGGCGGATTTTAACATCTCGTTTTATTTTGGAAGAATCAATGTTGAAGTCCAAAGTCTTCGTGAAGAAGACGAGGTCGGGAGGAGTGCTGAAGATCGTCCGTGAGCACTACCTGCGGGACGACATCGTGTGCGGCTGGCAGCCGTGCGAGGAGTGCGAGGCTCTGGCCCAGGACCAGGACCAGGACCAGGCCCCTGACCGGGCCCACCTCAACGACGAGCCCCTCAGCAGCAGCGAGCTCTGCCCGCAACCCCACTTCGTTCTGCCCGACACCAACGTGGTACTTCACCAGGTAGTTTACTTCTTCTGAAGAAACCTGAAACGCCACCCATTCCATCTGATCAGGGATGCTGCCTGTCCCACGACTACTCCAGCATTTTGTGTCTATCTTTGGAGTTTAGTTTATTGTTGTCACGTGTACCGAGGTACAGTGAAAAGCCTTGTGGGCTAACCAGTCAACCGAAAGACAATGTATGATTACAATCGAGCCATTGACAGTGTACAGATAGATGATAAGAATGCAAGTTAAAGCCAGTGAAGTCCGATCAAAGATGGTCCGAGGTTCTCCAAAGTGGTAGATAATAATTCAGGACTGCTCTAGTTGTGGTAGGATGGTTCAGTTGCCTGATAGCAGCTGCGGGAAGAAAAAAAACTCCCTTAATCTGGAGGTGTACATTTTCACATTTCTATACCTTTTGTCCAATGGGAGAGGGGAGAAGAGGGTGGCCGGGGTGCGACTCATCCTTGATTATGCTTCAAGCCTTGCCAAGGCAGCGTAAGGAACAAATGGGAGGGAGGGAGGTTGGTTTGTGTGTGACGGTCTGAGCTGCGTCCACAATTCTCTTCAATTTCATGTGGGCTGTAGTGTGGTAAGGAGATCGATAGTGGGTTGAGGTGATTCACAAAATTACACAGCATGGTAACGGGCCTTGCGCTGACAAGACACTTTTCCACGTTTGTCCCATTTGCCTGCATCTAGTCCCCCAACATACTTTTTCATCTGTATATCTGTATATTCTCCATGGCTGTAATATGTCTATATTCTCCAGACATACAAGTTTGTAGGTTAATCGGCCTGTTATAAATGTAAAATTGTTCCCAGTGTGTAGGATAGCGTTAATGCGGGGATCACTGGTCGGTGTGGACTCGGTGAGCCAAAGGGCCTGTTTCTGTACTGTAGCTCTTAACTAAATAAACTACGCATTATAGAGTGTTGTATTCCTTAAACGATTGTCAATATTTTGATTTTCCGTAACACAAACCCTTATATTCCTTTTGAATCCCATGTTATAAGTGGAGATGCATTCCTACGGGAAGTTGCACTGTAAACAGTAATATCCCTATGGGTGCGTTGTCTCCAGGCCATTAGAATTCTGTTTGTATTGTAGGGAGAAATGAAAAGATCGTTTAATTAACCAGAAATGACAGTCACATTTTTTGATAAAGTAACATTGTACAAGTTTCAATAGAAGAGGTTGACTTTTCAGTTTTCAAATAAATCTCGCGTGACTTCCTGCTGTAAAAGCAGCAGCCTGTGATCATTGTCCTTGGTAAACTAGTTAGTTTAGGTCTAATTTTTGTTTAATCATAATTTTTGTAAGAGTTAATTTTTATTCTGTATCTCAAATATTTTGAAGATTTTGCTAGGGAGAATTTATATACGCCATTAGACTAGATTAATGGAAGGTGGGTAGGGGGGGTGGTTGTGGGGATTGCTGCATTTTACTGTTCATTTGGTTCATAGGAACATGTACAGTTGCTGTAGAAAACAACATCCTAACAATGGCTCCAAAGTCTGAAGAAGGCTCTCGACCCGAAACGTCACCCATTCCTTCTCTCGAGAGATGCTGCCTATCTCGCTGAGTTGCTCCAGCTTTTTGTGTCTTATCTTCGGCTCCGGAGTTGTTCTTTTCAATTCATATTTGTATATTTGGTTGATTTACAGCAGTTCTTTTAAAATGTTTGCATTCACTTACTTTTAGATTGATATCCTTGAAGATCCTGCGATTCAGAATGTGATAATTCTGCAGACAGTGTTGCAAGAAGTCAGACATCGAAGTGCTCCAGTATACAAAAGAATCAAGGATGTAATTCACAACCCTGATAAGCATTTTTACACTTTCACAAATGAACATCACAAGTAAGAGATAGATAAAATAAAAATAGCTTTTGTGATTTAGACACAAATAATAGACTGTTACAAGTAAGGCTTTTTTTGCCTTTTATAAATAAAATTGCATGAAGGAATGTTAAAACTCATTTCCCTTTACTAAATAGGTCTTTGAGAATATATGGTGAGTTTATTCCCATTTGGCCCTAATTTAGTTATTCTCAAAAGGATGACAGTCCAACTGTGTTTTGATGTGGCCGTATCATATTGTATCATCTTTCTCATTGCATAGATGGGGGTCATTCGGCCCAGTGAATATCTACCACCTCTCACAGAGATCACATTTACCCACTTGCTTTCTCTGTAACCTGACTGTTCTGCCAATGTAAGATTATTTACAGTAGCCAATTAGCCACCAATCAGGATACCTTTGGGATGTTGGAAAACTCAGAGCAAGCCCACGTGGTCACAGGCAAAATGTACGTCTTTCCACACCGGCAGCTCTGGAGGTCACTATTAAACCCAGCATGCTGAAGTTTTTAGGCGTGACATATCAGTTGTGCCAATTTATTGACTGGGAATGTCACTGTGGATTTCTGCTAATGGCGCATGTTAGAATTAATGACTAATGTATGGTTGTGTGGAAATATGACAGAACTCTTGTCTGTTTGATCCTGTCCTCCCTCATCTCTCACTCTTACCTTTACCTTACTTTCCCTCTGCCTTTGTCTATAATCCATGGAAACAATATATCTGATCGATATGTGTGGTAATTGTGCCAAGCATTGTTGCTGGCAACATGTTTCCAAAAGAGAAATTATCAAATACAAGTGAATAGTGGTAGACTCCCATAATCAATTCTGACTATTGTTTCATAATAATTAATTCATAATGATAGTAATTACAGCATTTCAGGTATCATCATATATCAATAAGACCAGAGTTGCAGACTGAATAAAATAGCTCCACTAAACCGTGTGATCTGTTGAATCATGATGCTAAATTTGGGGGGAGGGAAGCATTCTGAAGTGATAATATCATCACATTCCAGAGAGCAAAAAATTGTTATAATATAATTTGATCTTCTGATTTTCAACACAATGGGTGCGTATCGATGACGTTCTTTGTAAATTCTTTGTAAATTTGTTGGTCCATTATTTTCTTATTCTGCATTCAATGAAAATTAGCCAGCGCTATTTCTGAAAAACATGTTGTTCTGGCAAGTGCAGATTGTCACCTGATAAGCATTTATATCTATGTTATTGGGAATTCAATATGAATCTATTTTAAAATCTGTAACATGTGTTGCCTCCTTAGAGATACCTACATAGAACAAGAACAAGGTGAAGGAGCAAATGACAGAAATGATCGAGCAATACGAGTAGCAGTGAAATGGTATAATGAGCATCTGAAAAAGTCACAAAACAGCGATGTGCACATTCAGGTTATCTTAATGACAAATGACAGAAAGAATAAAGAGCGTGCTGTTGAAGATGGCCTGACTGCATTTACTTGTAAGTATGAGAATGGAATTAGAGACGTTGTATCTGAGGAAAATTTGTTGGCAAGCCACTGAAATACTGATAGAAATCTGTATAAAATATGATATGTACTTGCAGAAATGGCAACAATGGTGAACAGTTTATCCCACTTACATTAAATAGACCAAGAGTACCAAATATTTAGACATGCTCAACACATCAAAATTGACAAACACATTTTGAAATTCTTGCCAGGTAATGGTGAGGGGAGTTGGTGGATGAAATGTAGATGGATGGGGAGGGGTCTGGAGGGGAGTATGAGAAAGGGGACGAAAATGGGAGAATTTGGGAAGTAAGGTAACGGGAGGACATCACGGAGGTGAGGGTCACCTAAAATTGGAAAATTCAATTTTCATGCCAATTGGGCCACTAGTTCATAAGTTACAGGGGTAGAATTAGGCCATTCGGCCCATTGAGTCCACTCTGCCATTTAATCATGTATGATCTCCCTCCTAATCCCATTTTCCTGCCTTCTCCCCATAACCCTTGATACCTGTTCTAATCAAGAATTTGGCTAGCTCTGCCTTAAAAATATCTACTGATTTGGCTTCTACCGCATGAGTTCCACAGATTAACTACCCTTTGGTGACCCAGGAAGAATATGATGCATTATTCCTCGAGTTTGCATTGGGCTTCATCCCGGGAGTGGAAAAGGCCAAGGATGGACAGTGTGAGAATGGCAAGGGGACTTCTTGGTCCACTTATGACCAATTGGCTCCTATCTTACTCCTCCCCCTCTTCTTTATATTGGCCATCTTCCCTCATCCCTCAGTCCAGATGCAACGTTGACTGAAATGTTGGCCATTTTGTTTTTCCTTGCAGTTGCTTCTCAAACCATTGAGTTCCTCCACCAGATTGTTTATAACTTTACAATGCAGTTCCTACAGAGTTACTCTTGTACGTTTTAAGATTTTATGATATGGGATAATGTGAGAAAGTGGCATTGAGATAGAAGAACAACTATGATCTGCAGGTCTGCAGCCTTGAGGGGCTGAATGGCTTGCTCTTGTTTCTGTTCTCTGATCGTTCCATAGAGGATAATCTTTCCTTGGGTTGTTTTATGATTCTGTGTGGTTCAATAATGAAACATCTTTCCCACCACATCTTGCTTTTAGGTGATGAATATATCAAAAGTTTGGCTGGAAATCCTGAACTAATTGATAGACTGGCTTGCATTTCTGATGCTACTGTAAGTACTTTGGAAAGATTTGCATTATGAATTAATGGGACAGGGCTTTTTATTTATAGTGTCCCAAGAAATCTTATTTGGCTGCACCAGAAATGGGTAAGGATAGAAATGGTAGGATAGAATTTATCATCGGCCCAGAAGTTGTCATCTTCTACACAAAATCACAATAATAATGAATGGAAGTAAACTAACACAGTGATTCCAGCATTTACAGGGCCTTCAAAGATCCAAGGCATTCAAGTCATACAGTGGTACAGCAGAGAAATGGGTTGTTTCAGCTCAACTTGTTCACACAGACTGATGTTTATCTATACTAATCCAATTTGCCCACATTAGGCATGTATCCCTTATTCATTCAAATACCACTTTGGTGGCTTGTTCGATATAACTGCCATATTCTGTGTGGAAATATTTGCCCTCAAAACATTTTTAAAGCTTAAATCTATGGCCTATAGTTTTGGACACCTCCATCATAAGAAAATTACTTTGACAATCTACCCTATCTATATCCCTCATAATATTACAAACCTCAATAAGGTTTCCCCCCAGCATCCTACGATTCAGTGAAAATAAAACAAGCCTATCTAATCTCCTCTTGGAAGTAAATCTTGTATGAAAATATCCTGGCTGAAGCACTGCTATCTGCTAACACTGCTATCCATCTTGCAAGCCTCACTCAGAGTTAGGCTGTTCAGACCAGATGCAGAGTTATTTTTCAAACCTTCAATAACATTTAAAATCTTTGTAGCGTTAAAATCTTTTTTAATCGGATTTAACACCTCAGTCTATTAAAATTGAATGATCTCACTGAACGAAAACATGCAATATGTTTCCAGGCAAATATCCAGTGGTTGAGAATTAAAGAGCAGTCATTTTAAGGGAGGTTGTAGTCAATAATACAGTAACCAAATTATATTTATTCATTGCTAGAGAGGACGATGTAAACATAGTGAGGTTAGTGAGCCGCCTCTAACATTACGCTCCTCGTACTGTTCTGTTGTGTAGGAAGGAACTGCAGATGCTGGTTTACCTCGACGATAGACAACTGGAGTAACTCAGAGGGTCAGACAGCATCTCTGGAGTGAAGGAATGGGTGACGTTTCGGATCGCGACTCTCCCGGTTGCTACCTGACCTTTCTGCCCGAGGTCTCCTCCAGTCAGGGTGAGGCTAAATGCAAATTGGAGGAACAGCATTTCATATTTCGCTTGGGCAGCTTACAGCCCAGTGGTATGAATATTGATTTCTCTCACTTCAAGTAACCCCGGCATTCCCTCTCTGTCTATCCCTGCTCCACCCAAGTCGCACCAGCTGCTCGTTTTTACCCAACGAACAGCGAACAATGGTCTGTTTCCTTTATGATCGTTACTTTTTTGCATTCATTGTTCTTTATCTCTCTAAAATACATCATCATCTATATCTTTCGTTTCCCTTACCAGTCTGTCGAAGAGTCTCTACCTGAAACATCACCCATTCCTTCTCTCCAGAGATGCTGCCTGTCTCGCTGAGATACTCCAGCTTTTTGTGTCTATCGTCGCCCTTCTTCAGACTGTTCCGTTGTATTGACCGAAAACAAACGATGTGACAGTACCGGCGACTTAATGAATGAAATGGAGACACGCGGAATTAAATGGACTTGGAATAACTGGGGCGGTGGGGTTTTATCGAAAAGTGACTACATGAAATCGGTGGAAGGAAACGAGCAGGCGAGGTTTCGGGTCAGGGTCCTTCTTCAGACTCCATGACCCGCTGAGTTCTTCTAGCTGTCAAATGGAGACATGGGGACCACAGATGTTGGCATGTTGAGCGAAACAGAAAGTGTTGGAGCAACTCGATGGGCTGAATGGCCTAATTCTGCTCCTATGACATGAACTCACGAAGTGTCGAAGTAAGCCAGCGGGTCAGGCAGCATCTGTGGAGGGAATGGATAGGCAATGTTTCGGATCGGGTCCCTTCTTTTCGAGCCGAATCAACGTCTGTCCATTCCCTCTGCTGATGTTGCCTGTCCCGCTGAGTTACTCCAGCGCTGTGTGAGTTCCTCCAACACATTGTGTGTGTTTTATGATCATGATTCCAGCATCTGCAGTTTCTTGTCTCTACATAAACTAGGCCTCAGCAGCACTGAGTGTACCAATTTGACTCGTGAAAATCTTTAATCATGTTGAAAGATTTTCACGAGTTAACAAGTTTCCCGGGTACCTGCCGTTAGCGTTACAAGTCGCTAAGTCCACGAGTTTCGACGTTCCCGCTACGTTAATTCGACGTGATTACCATGAGTTTGATTTGTTTTAAACTCGGGATCACTCGTGGGTGGACTCGCACTGTGAGACGGGTTTTATGCCTTTTTTTTCTCTCATTGACACAATTGTATTTATAATGTGTTTTTTTATAATCCATGGTTTTTGAGGAATGCAACTATCATATTATAGCAGAACTTACCTGTCCCCGAGTCACTGCCCGGATTAGATATCACATTTTCCACACTATTAAACACGGCCAGATTTAACACAGCTTACTTTTTGCTAAACTCAGCCACACACCTCTTGTCCAAAAGCTGCTTATCAGTTTTCAAACTAGGACCGTAGCAATTAAATATTTTTTTTTTCTTGAATATTTTTGTTTCAACTGCAAAGTAGTTTGTCTCCTTTTCAGTCCAAGTGGATAGAGGTCTCCCTTTCCTCGTCTCCCAAATAGGAAGTTTTTTGTAAATTTATCATTGTAGCTTTGCATTGGTGGGTGCTTTCTCGTATACAGCCCGAGTTCGATCAACTGCAATGGGAAATGAGTGAAAACATCTTTTAATATGAAGTACCTTACACAGTATTGAGAACATGTAGTGATTGGCTCATTTAGTGTTAATAAAACTTTTTTTTTTATTGTAGAAAGAAATAGAGAGCAGTAAGCTGATTTTTACAGAACATTTGGCTCTGTCCAAAATACAACAAGGTTTGAAGTCTAATTCTTACCTCCAAGGAACCTTTCGAGCCAACAGAGACAATTATCTGGAAGCTACAGTCTGGGTCCATGGTGAAGAAGGAAAAAGCAAAGAGGTGAATCTTTATTTATTTGGATCCCTTCATTTGATGTTTAGTTTTGAAGAAAATGTGTTGGAACTTTTAATTTCTGAGGGAATTCTGTGATCGTTCGGGTTTCCAATTTGGATCCCTTTAAATTTGGTTCAGTGGAAGTCTGTTTCCTATGGCAACAAGGGTTGAACATGAATGAGATTGGACAGTGTTACTCCACATCTAAATTATCAACCCCACGGTGTAAATTATCTTTCCTGTTTTTTTTAAGTTACTTATGAAATTTTCATTGCCAGTAAAGCACTGCATGATGGTCCATTACTTAATCTAGGGGAAAAAATAAGACAAGCCTTTGCCATTACATGTTCTAGGAATTAGGATATCCCTCATGTTCTCAAATTTGTAAATTTTTAATCAAATTCAGTATTTTTCTAGTTCAACCATGGACAATAGGTGCAGGGGTAGGCCATTCGGCCCTTCGAGCCAGCACCGCCATTCACTGTGATTGTGGCTGATCATCCACAATCAATACCCCGTTCCTTCTCCCCATATCCTCTGACTCCGCTATCTTTAAAAGCCCTATCTAGCTCTCTCTTGAAAGAGAACTGGCCTCCACCCCCTCTAGGGTAGGTAGGGGGCGCTGCAGTGGCAGCAGCCCGTCAGCAGCGCATTAGTTTTTTCAACTTTTTTTATTTTTTTAGTATATTTTAAAGTATGTTTTTGATGTTTCTCGGTATGTTTTGTGTGGGGGGGTAAGGGGGAAACCGTTTTGGCCGCCTCCTCCATGGAGAGGCGACTTTTTCCAGGTCGCCTCCCCCGTGGCCTAACAGCAAGGATCGGCGCGGCCTTTCCCGGAGACGCGCCCGGGGCTTTAGCGGCGGGCGCAGCGTGGACTCTCAGCGTGGAGGGGAGCGCTCCGTATTTTCGCTGGCCCGGGGCAGCCGGCAGCCTGAAGCCGCGGTCTGCACAGCTCCAGCTGGCTCGGCGTCTACAGCCCGGGATCCCTCGTGGGGGACCCGGGGGAAGAAGAAGCCATCACTGCCGGCCCGCGGCCAACTTCTACCGCGGGTCCGGCATGGGCTTACCATCACCCCTGGAGGGGAGCCTCAACCACCAGCCCTGCGGTCTGCGGTGCTTCTGGCTGCGGCGCGAACCTTAAATCTTCGACCTGCGACCTACACTAGCCTGAAGCCGCGGTCTCCGGTGGGGAAGAGCCGATCCTGGACTTACCTTGCCTTTGACTTTGTCCCTTACCATCTGGACGGCCGCAGCAACGGCTGCAGAGGGTGGAGGTCCCGACCACGGGGGAAAATGGAGGAGGTCTGGCCAAGCTCTGTGCCTTCCACCACAGTGATGAATGCTGTGGTGGATGTTTGTGTTATATTTTTATTGTGGTTGTGTGTTCTTTATTATTGTACCGCTGCTGACAACCCAAAATTCCACCGACCCTGGTAGTGTGGCAATAAATTCTATCAATCAATCAATCAATCTCTGAGGCACAGAATTCCACAGAACTAATAATGTGATGTACACATCACACTAAGTAGCTTCTATAGGGTGTTTTCAATTGAATATCACCAGTGTAATAGATAAATGTATAAAGCACTGTACACAATACTTACTATTTATACTAAGTAACTTAGAAACTTGGTGAAAACAAATGAATATTGGATTGACTTGTTTTATTGCAGATCCTTATTCAGGGGCTGAAGCATCTAAATCGTGCTGTTCATGAAGATACAGTAGCCGTAGAATTGCTGCCCAAAGAAATGTGGATTGCACCATCAGCAGTTGTACTTCAAGATGAAGGACAAGTTGAAGAAGATGGAGAGGATGAGCAAGAACGACTTGTAAGATCTAATGCTGTGCCCATTTACTGCATTGCTAGTATAATGTTAGGAAGTAGACATAATAACAAGAATTTAATTTGGCCAAATTGACCAATATCCAAATTATTATTATTTTGTAAACGTCAGTAATTGTCTTTGTAAGCATTGTTTTTTTTGGTGAGGGGTTGTGGCATAGGTAGTGGACTGAAGACTGTGCATTTTAAAATGGCAAAAGATTAAATTTTAGGGGGATGGAACCAGACATAATGATGCCATAGCACCAGCAGCAAGTCACTTAGTACTCACCATTGATTGATGTACAAATAAAATATTCTCACGAAATTCTCATCCAATTGATTTGATCCATACCAAAAAAAGCCTTTGGTGACATAGGCATCACATGAGATGTAATAAACCAAGCAGTTTTTAACGCCTCTGGCAATCTCTCTCTCCTCCACAGCCTCTAATCTTATAGTTTCCCAACCCTGCACTACCCATTTCAATCTCCTTCGCAAAATCCAATGAACAGGACTGCCCTGACAGACATATTGTTCTGCCTGCTCTTGCCCTATCGATCTCCTCTCCAATCCCTTGATTATATTGTGTCTCCCTTTGTCAAGTTCCCTCCAACCTACATCCAAGACACCTTACACACTCCTCACCACTTCAATAACTTTTGATTCAGGGCCCCATCTTTACCAGGAACACTCACTCCCTTTACACTTCCATTCCTTATCAGACAGGTATTGGGGCCCTGCTGTTCTTTCTTGAGCAGAGACCCAATCATTTTATCTCAACTAACACCCTTCTCTGCTTGACGTAACTTGCTCTCACCCTTAATAACCTCATTTTTGAATCCCCGCACTTTTTTCAAGTCAGAAGTGTAGCCATAGGCATTTGCATGGACACCAGCTATGCCATTCTTTTTTTGTTGGTGATACAAGAGATACAAGATACATTTATTTGTCACATGTGCCAGTTGGCACAGTGAAATGTGTCACCATACAGCCATACAATGTGACTTTGCATACTCCTTGTTCCAAACATACCCTGGCATCATTCTCCAACTCCACGCAACATTGACAACTGTATCGGGGCCACCTCCAGCACCTGCACAGTACTGATTGATTTCATCAACTTTACTGCCAACTTCCACCCTGCCCTCAAATTCACTTGGACTCTCTGACATTTCTCGCCCGTTTCTCGATCTCTCGGTCTCCAAGACATTGAATAGACTATGAACTGACGTCTGTGCAAAGCCACTGATTCTCACAGCTTCCTTGACTACACCTCCTCCAACCATGCCTCTTACAAGGACTCCATATCTTGCTATCAGTTTGCTCTCAATTTGTCTATCTCTGTCACATCTTCCAAAATGAGGCCTTAAACTCCAGGACATTTAAGATGTCCTCAGCTGTTGTGGATGGAATCCTCACCCCTATCTCCTCTATATAATGTAGTTCTCACCAGCCGGCACAAGGATATAATTCATTGATAGTTGTCAGTTTTGATCCCATCAGCTCCTTGTTTCACTCATCCTTTCCCTTTTAACGACCTTTCCCAGGTACTTTCCTCTGCAACTCCAAGAGATATAACACTTGCCCAGACATCACCTCTCTCACTTCCATCCAGGGACCCCAGCAGCCCTTCCATGTGAGGTACAGACTAACATGCACCTCTTACCACGTGCACCGTTTCTACTGCATTTGGTGCTCCCAATATGGCCTCCTACATCAGCGAGACCAAGCAGACTAGGCAAATTTTTTACTGAATAATTATGCTGTCAGCCAGCTCTGTTAGATCGCCTGGTTGCTAACCATGTTAACTCATGTTCCCGTTCCCATACTAAGCTTTCTGTCTTTGGCCTCTATTGCCAGAATGAGGCAACATGCAAACTGAAAGAACAGCACCTCATTTTCCACTTTGGTATCTTACAACTCTACGATGTGAACATTGGATTCTCCAGTGATAATACCTTCCTTCCCCCCCCAGCTCTCTCTTCCCTGCACCAGTGCACATATTTCCCACCATCATGTCACTTTGGTCGTTTACTGTTTTTTTATGTTTATCTTCCATCGTCCACATACCTCTTTTATTCGCCCCCCCCGCCCCTCTTTACGCTCCCCTCGTCCTCTGTCACCCATATCCCACCCTCTGAATTTACTTTTCACTCTTTTTTTCTCTAATCTGACATCTGTTTGTTTCCTTTTCACCTCTAGTCATTGTCACTTACTGTACTCATTTGCCAATTCTCCCCCTCGCCTGCCTCCACCTAACACTTCACAGGCTTGTTCCACCCCCACGTCTCTCTTCCACCTTTCTCCCCTCCTACTCCAATCGGTCTGAAGAAGGACTCTGACCCAAAATGTTATCTGTACATTTGATCTACAGATGCTGCCTAAAGGGCCTGTCCCACTTTTACGACCTTTACAGGCGACTGCTGGTCGCCGACATTTCCAACATGTTGAAAATTCAGCAGCGACCAGAAAGACTCTGGAGACTTCTCACGACCATACAAGCCGCATGGTCGAGAGAGATCTCCTATGGTAGTGAGAGGTCACCTGCGACATGTCGCCAGGGGTTGCTTCTATGGTCGTGAGTGGTCTCCTAAGGTGGTGAGAGGTCTCCAAAGAGTCATAGCGTCTTTCTGGTCCCCGCTGATTTTTCAACATGTTGAAAGTTTCGGCGACCTATCACGGGTGCCGGCAGTGGCCTGTAAAGGTTACGTAAGTGGGACAGGCCCTTAACCCACTGAGTTGCTCCAGCACTTTGTTTTTTGAATTAAAATATTTAACCAAGTCCTATTAATTCAGGTTTATGGGATATGTTGGTGGTTGTTGCTATTAACTTCAAAGTGATTGTCATTGGATTGGTGCCTGTTAAGTTTCTAATCAGCAGATCAGAATAAATTTGGCAATCTGTACCATTACGTTATCCTATCTTTTGACTTATTACCCATTTGATAAAAATGTGTACACTTAAATTTAAATATAAAGTTTATTTGCCTACAAAACGTTTTTACATGAAAATATTTTAATTGGATAATTTGAATCCATTAATTATCAAATTGTTCTGATCAGGAACATAATTCTAAAAGTTAATAAAGCGGCATTTAAAATGTTTGTATTCTTTCTTTAAGATGAAGAATGCTACAACTAAGAATTTTTCAAAGCCAACGGGTAGAGTTGTTGGGATAATTAAAAGGAACTGGAGACCATTCTGTGGCATGATTTCAAAGTCATTAATTAAAGAGGTGAGTCTATAGCAGTTTGGTTAATATTATAAAGTGTAATTCTTGAATAGAAGTATACATGTCTACTACCTGTATTCTTATCTGTATTTCAAGTCAACAAGGCATTTGTTCACACCGGCAGACCGCAGGATCCCTAGGATTCGAATAGAAACGCGACAGGCCGAGACACTTGAGAAGCAGAGAATAATTGTTGTAATTGATGGTTGGCCAAGAAATTCTCGCTATCCCAATGTAAGTTTATCGGTTTTGCATTTTTGTTTTGTTTACAGAAGGAAAGATTATAGGCTGTAATCAAAATAACATATTAAGGCTCAAACTCAAGCAGTGTGTACAGTCCTCCATATTTAGAAAATTATAATGATTCGGTATATCTATAATTTAACTAAAATAGCAAATATATTGTTCTATGTTCACAACAGCTATATTAGACAACCATCAGTGAGTTTGAAACAACAAATTAAAATTATTTAAAAATTAAGTATCAGCAAGTGTAATTGGTCCCATGATGTAATTGCTCCACCTTATTATTTATTCTGCGTTAATGGATGGCTACATATTTTATTACATTGTTGAGCATTTGCCGTGTCCTTGAGCATTCAGTTCACCAATCTATATCGCTGTATCTTTCCTCCATCTTTCTCACAGCTCACATTGCCATCTGGCTTTGTATTGTCAGCAAACCTGAATGCATTTCAGTTGATCCCTTTGACCAAATCATTGTTAAATATTGTGAACAGTTTAGACTCTAGCATCAATCCCTATAGATTACACAGGAGACAACCTCCCAACCTTTATTTATGAAGGGAAGTGGCATGGTGAGCCTCACCCCAGTGATAGGGAACCTAGAGCTCTTAAAGATAGCGGAGTCAAGGGGTATGGGGAGAAGGCAGGAATGGGCTGGCTCGAAGGGCCAAATTACACTGCATCTATTGTCTATATTGTCTTTTGGTGAGGATTCAACAGGATAAGATTTATACGCATTTGGAAGTGAATGGAGTAAATTGGGAAAGTTGGCATGGCTTTGTCTGCAGCAGGTCACGTCTGACTAACTAGTTTGTGTGAAATGAGATGGTAACAAAGTTGATGGATGAGGGTAAGGCAGCGGATTTTGACTACATGAATTTTAGTAAGGTATTTGATAAAATCCATATTGGCAGGCTGATCCAGAAGATGAAGATGCATGGGATTCCAAACTAGCTTACCCAATGTAGTTCCAGAAAATGAAGAAGGCTGTCAAAGGTACAGCCGTATTTAGATCAGTTCTAGATATGGGCAGAGAAATGAGAATTTAATCCAAGCACGAGTCAGATGCCGCAGTTTGAGAGGTTGAATGTAAGGGGAAAATATGCAGTTAATGGCAAAATCTATTCATATACAGAAAGATCTTGGGGTCCAAGTCCATAGCATTCTGAAAGTGGCAACAGGAATAGATGGAGTGGTAAAGAAGACATATGGTATACTTCATCAGTCATTGCATTGTGTATAAGAGTCAGGAATTGTCTAAAACCTGAAAATTCCACTAGAGTCCATGCCTTTGCTTGGCCAATAGCCCTCAACAAAAAGTATATCTGGGTAAGGTATTGGGAAGGAAATATATGGCTTGTCAGTTCTTATAGCTGAATAGGTTTCTGACACTTGTTGTCGAGATGCATGCTTGCACCATAGCTGCCTGTGGCATGTACTAGAACATCCTTGGCCCCATTAGAATTATCCTCTCGATTCTGAAATCAGGAGAGAAAAAAGAAAATGGTCAAAGCAGTATGATTTGAAAACTATACTGTGATTAACTTTTACAGGGCCACTTTGTCAGAAGTCTTGGGATCGCTGGCAGTAAAGAAACGGAAACTGAAGTTCTTCTGTTGGAGCATGATGTCCCCCATCTGCCTTTCTCACAGGCTGTTCTTAGTTTTCTACCTAAGATGCCTTGGGAAATCACAGAACAGGTATCGTGTTAAACACTACACATTATTTATGAAGTTAAAGATAATGATTTTGAAAGTAAAGAACATAAACTTAGCTATCTTGCCATTTGGACGTAAATATAGATAGAGGCATGTAATTTCATTCAGTTGAATTTAAGAAGGTTTTCTAACTGTTGTGGATGTTGGGCTAAAATGGGTCAAGGTTCTATTTTTCTAAGGTTATTACAACCAGGAATAAAGAAAACTCAATACAATGTCTTAAATTCAACACAATAGATTATAATTATTTATAATGGTAAATGTAAAAACAAAATCTGTAAACAACTTTTGAGTAATTCTGTGACGTGTATAAAATATATTAAATTTCAAAAAAGGATAAATTATAGTTTCAAGGAAACATAGCTGTTTTCTACAAAGGACAAGTAAACAAATACCCCCTGATTAATCCAATCTGTGATCCGCAAAATTAAGCCATCTGGTGCATTATATAACTGATTCATTGGCATATTCCAAGTGATGATTTCCTTAAAAAAAAACGTGGTAAATAGTAATAACCAGGGTAATTCTTCAGAAGTGGGTGAGGGTTGCAGGAGAAAAATGTGCAGTTTTTTTATTTTTCTGATCAAAATAATCGAAAGGTATCTAGACGATCATTGTGACTAAATTACCTGACGTAGCTACCATTTGTAGGTAATATCTGTGTCAAATAGTATTCCTGTAACTTAAAGAAATTCATTGATTTGGCATTGTTCACATGAAATAACTACCTCTTCAGAAGTCTGTGTTCTCCACGAAAAGAACCACTTTCTGACATATAACCTAAAACTTGCTTCATGCAAAATTAAATTGACTCCCATTACTGGCAACCCTGGTTTGATCGGGAGATTTTGTGTTCTAAGAAAATGGTCGGTATTGCAAGTTTTAGCATCACAAAGCCATGTCAATGGTGTGAATCGAGAATCAAGTTGGAATTTTTATTTTATACATAAATTCCGTGAGAGCAAATTTTATCTGTATCTTAAATATTTAGGGAGAGATTTATGAATTCTGTAAGAGCAAATTTCTGTAATCTGAATGCTTGTAACATGGCATCGCCTGCACCTCCTGATCTAGTTGCAGTCAGGACCTTTCTTCCCGAACAGAATCTGTTCCCTTTCTCTAATATGTATCAATCAAACCATCTTGGAGTCTGCTTCATTAAAAATTATAATCTCAACTTTTGATACTAAAGCAGCTTTATACTAACCGTCTTTCCACACTTTACAATCTAGTATATGAAATCAAGGCATAGCGCAGTATTTGTAAATAAAAGTCAACAAAGATCACGTAGTGTGTTCTATACTGTACTCAGTGGTACTATTAATGCAATTCAATATTTTTAAAAATCTCATATTACTTAATTAATGAAAACCATCCACTAATCTGCTGTTCTAAATTGCAGGATTTGAAGGAACGGTTGGATCTAAGGCATCTCCATATCTGCAGTGTGGATCCTCCTGGATGTACTGATATTGATGATGCTCTACACTGTAGAGAATTAGAGAATGGAAATCTAGAGGTAAATTTAAATCTTTCTTGAATCTTGAAAAAACTATTTGTTTCACGAGAAAGTTACGAAGAGACTTTAGATGGAAACGAATTGCATAAAAATACCAGCAGTCAAATAGAAAAATAATTAGAAATAAAAGCGCCTAAAGAGATATCTTGATGCCCTGAGCCCATTTAGTGCTGCTGTCATAAAGTTTTCAGAACATGAAGTTATGGCAAACATTTTATTTACAGCCTACCCTCATTATTACAGACTTTATAACAGACATTGACCGTAGCAGATGAAGTGCCCCCACTGTAATCAGACACCACTATCTCTTTAAGAAAAAGAGGCTGCGGAAGGTCATTAAAATTGACAAGCAATTGCTTCAGTTGACACGTGCAGTGATACTCCATTAAGCAATGTAACAAACAGCCTTTAGTAGTTTTAGCTTGTAGTAACAAAACTACATTTTTAACTGTTAAAAAGAACTGTATTTAAAAAACAACTTGTTTCATTGGTTGGAGTGAATTCCTCGCTCGGTTATAGCAGACAATCGGCAATAACAGACACCATTTCCCCCTCTTCCTCCAGGGTCCATTATAACAAGAGTTATCTGTAATAACTAGTTTTGTTGTGTACTGTCTTTTGAATTAAGGGGGTTTGACAGATTGACTGAAGTACTGAATGTGAATAATGTGAACAGTTGGTTATCTTCAATTTCAAGGTGAACTGGAGATGAAAGTGAAGTGCAAGTATCAAAATAAGAACTATTCTATACAGGAACCTGTTTTAGTTACTATATTACACTCACTGGTGCATCAGAATGGGACGTCAATGTTTCAGATTTCATCTCTCTCACATCTGATCATTGCAGCTTACATCAAATTATTTCCAACCCAGACTCAAAGTTAAATATTGAGCAGATTGGAACTCCTGGGGGCAATTTAATTTAATGCGTTTCGATTTATGAGCATAGAATAGCTTTGGAATGTAGCAAAATAATTCACTGAGCAATGATATGAAAATAAGTAGGTTCCTGCAGAGTAATAGATTTCTTAATGCTTCATATATGATAACTGATCATTTTTTCATTTCTAATTAATTTGTTATATTTTTGTAATGTGTAAGTATGACTGGATGTAAAACATAAAATGTAAGCATTAGTCCTATTCTGGTATTGTGGGTCCGCATCACTACAACAAACATGTGATTTATAAATCGGAGCATTGTTTTGCTCTCTTGTTTAAATCTGATACATTAGGAATAATATTGTTCATGCAGGTCGGGGTACATATAGCAGATGTGAGCCATTTCATTCGCCCAGGAAATGCACTGGATCAAGAGTCAGCAAATCGGGGAACTACCGTTTATCTTTGTGACAAGGTATGAATGCTACAGTTCTGATTCTAATTTAAAATAATGTTGGCATGCACTATCATTGGACTAGATTCATACATGGGTCTAATTATTAGACAAACATCGGATACAAACACTGCGGTGTGATTGAACTAACTACATGGGTAGAATCAATATTTGCGCTACTCCATTGATTAAACTGGGAGTCCAATCGATTGCATTCTATTTTTATGATTTCATTGGGTGCAGTAATACAGAATTGTACTATTATTAATAATTCAGATATTTCTGTTTTGTAATAGAGAATTGACATGGTTCCAGAACTGCTCAGCTCGAATCTTTGTTCTTTAAGATCCAACGTGGATAGGTAACTTGGTTTTCTATGTATGCCCTAAAATCATACTTGCTTGTTTTCTAACCTTTCAACTAGACCCTTGAGAAGCTTTCATTTAAAGACAAGTGCACGTTTTTGCTCATCCACCCAATTAATTATAGTGCGAAAATTAGTTGATATCTAACCTACACCATTTTTACCAAATGAACTGTAAAATGATGATATGCCAGAGAATAAATCCTACACACCCTCAACCTGAAAATAGGACATCAAAATAAATCACTAATAATTTGCTAAATGTGTTCATTTTTTAAAGTTATAACAATTTGATATATATTTTTCTTTCATAGGTTTGCATTTTCTTGCATTTGGGAAATGACACACAATGCTGAAATCCTACGTACTACGTTTACAAAAAGTGTAATTGATTCTAAGGTAAAGTAACTTTTATAAATTGGTCATCTGGGAATTCCTTTCAGTCAGTTGCAAATTATGTCGGTTAAGGCATACAGCAGGGATCGGCAACCTACAGCCCACGGGTCGAATGCTGCCTGGCACTCGAAATAATTTGGCCCACAGGCGTATTTTTTTCCACAAGCATTTGGCCCGCGGTCGTATTTTTTTTTTTTTGCTCAGCGCGCCCCGGAACCATTCAGGCCAGCATGCGTTTTTTTTTCATTCTTAGCAATCCTGTTTGCTGATACAAATAAATCGGAACTGATGTAATCCCATGAACAGGGCAAAAGGTGGACATAAAACAGTGAACGCGGTAACACAGCAGACAGTGAGCGCGGCAAAACTTCGATTGGCAGTGGCGGAAAGTGATTCTCTTCAATGGCTACAAAACGCAGGAAGGTGGATGCTGAGTGCTGAGTCTTCCAAGACACTTGGACAGAAAAGTACTTATTTATACAGCAGATCGGTGTGCCCACAGGCCCTATCCGCCACGCACGTGTTCGTGTCAACAAGGAGTTCAACATCAGGCAGCACTATGAAACAAGACACCCGAAATTCAGTGAAATTAGTGGGCAAGCAAGGAAGCATGAAGTTCATAACCTTCAATGGAGCCTGGCAAATCAAAGTCTGATGTTCAAGAAACAAAATGTAGAATCAGAAAGGAACACGCATGCTAGCTTTGTAGTTTCTAAGTTTATAGCAGAAAAAATGAAGCCCTTCACTGACGGAGATTTTGCGAATTAATGTTTGATGACCGTTGTGGACATTCTGTGTCCTGAGAAAAAGATTTCATTTTCAAATGTCAGTCTCTCTGCAAGAACAGTGCACGACGAATAGAAGAAATGTCAGCATATGTTAAAAAACTGTTTAAAGGACTATTGCACAAATTTCCAGTTCTTTTCAATCGAGCTCAATGAGAGTACAGATGCCAAAGACACTGCTAAGCTTGCAGTGTTTGTACGTGGAGTAATTCAGCTTTCAACATTGTTGAGGAGTTTGTTCAACTGGTACCTATGGAGGGGACTACCACAGGAGCAGACATTCTTGAATCATTGCTCAAGTATACAACAAACATGGAGCCGGATCTATCTAAGTTAGTATGAGTAGCAACTGATGGGAGCACCACCAATGGTTGGAGAAAAGAAAGGTGTGGCTCTGCTTCAAAACCACATGAAAGGCCTTGGAATTAACCACAAAATAAAAAAAATACATTGCCTAATCCACCAGGAAGCATTGTGTGCCAAGTCTTCAAATTTGAAGGATGTGATGAACGTAGTGGTAAGAGCCGTAAACCTGATATTGTTTCGGCGACTGAATCATCGCCAGTTTCAACAACTTTTGTCAGAGGTAGAGGCCCAGTATGGAGACCTGCTCTACTTCTGCAACGTTCGGTGGCTCAGTCGAGGTGCAATGTTAGAAAGAGTATACGCTCTGCGGCCTACAGGCCTACAGCCTGTCCTTTTTTCCCCTATCTTTTTTTAAATTTTAGTTTGTCTAACAGTCTTGTTTTGGGGACTCTTTCGTTTTTCTGTAGGGGAGCGGGAAACCGCTTCCCAGTCGCTTCCTGGCGAGGATGCGACTATTTCTCCGAGTTGCGTCCTCTCTCCCCACCTCACGGCCTATCAGCTGGATCGGAGCGGCCTTTCCTACTGGAGACCGGGGACCGGAGTTGCAGCGGCAGCGCGGCGCTGGTTTCACCTTGGGGCGGGCGATACCTACTTGGATCGCCGTTTGAAGCTCCGGAGCGTTGGGTCCGCTGCTCCAACATTGCGGAGCTGTGGTTCGCGGAGCTCCCAGCACGGTCGGCGCTGACTGACATCACGGAGTCCCTGGGGCCCTTTAGCGCGAGCCGCCAGAGGGAGTCTCCGTCCGGCGCAGCCTGGGGATGTCGGTAGCTGCGGACTCCGGTGGGAAGCGGCCGTTTTGGAGGTCCAAGCTGCTGAGGTTGGCCTCCAGTCCCGACGTTGGAAAGCTAACATCCCGGCGAGCGGGTCTGAATGGCGACCACGGAGGGCTCTGGAGGCCCCAACATACGGGTGAACATCAGAGGGAGATGACTGACTTTAGTGCCTTCCTTCACAGTGGAAAACTTTTGATTCTGCTGTGTGAGGATGTTTTATGTTGAACTCTATCAACTCTATGTTGTGTTCTTTATTTTATTGTATGTTGATCACATTTCACTGTGCCAACTGGCATATGTGACAAATAAATGTATCTTGAATCTTGTAAGAAGTAGCCACATTCCTCGAAGGTAAAAATGTGAATGCCTCAGAATTTCGCGATCCTAAATGGCTTTCGAGTTTAGCATTTCTGTTAGATGTAACAGCTCATTTAAACAATCTCAACTTGTAACTTCAGGGAAGAAATCAACTCATACATGAGATGTGTGGACACATTGTCGTCTTCGAAAGAAAACTACAACTGTGGGAATGCCAGCTTGAGAAATCATGCTACGCTCATTTCCCTAAACTCCAGGAGACCCAACCGACAGACACCAACACATTTGTGACTGTGATACGGGACTTGAAAACTGTGTTTTCTTCACGTTTCGCTGAGATTCGCACACTCACAAGCGCATCCAGGCTGTTTACCACTCCGTTTGACGTGGACATCAAAATCGCACCAGAAAATGGTGAAATGGAACTTATTGAGATGCAGTGCAGCGATTTATTAAGATCTAAATTTAATGCAACAGATTTCTCTATTAGAGTTCTACAAGAAATATCTTCTTGAAACTGGTATGTTCACCAACTTGGTAGATCACGGGAAAAAAAATGACATCAATGTTCGGCAGTACTTACATGTGAAATCCTAGGGGAGTTAGGGGAATATGTCCAACTCAACAGAAGTGAATTGGGAAACCCTGTGAGGCAATTTTGGAAAGTATAATGGAAAAAAATAAAATAGATATTGTGCGTAGGGGAGAGGAAAGAGTCCAATACATCAACATGTTTGACCTGCAGTCCAGAGCAATCTCGTAGCTTACATGGGGGTTTGTGGACATTTTTCATTTGGAAATGATTCTTTGGCTGACAATATCCAGGACTAAAGTTTTACAGAAATATTTTATTACTTTGTCACTGCATTAATCATGTACTTTAATGACATTCATTGGCAGCTCTGAGCTATATTAGATTTCATTCTGAATCCTAAGGATGTATTCTATGAGCCATTGTTATCATCTGTGTGGACATGTGATATTTGTAATTGTTTAATACTAGGTATATTTATGTTACAGGCGTCACTTACATATGTTGAAGCACAGATGAGAATTGATGATGAAAACATGATTGATGAGGTAACAAAAGGACTTCGACGCTTAAATAAACTAGCAAAAATTCTGAAAAAGCAAAGGATTGACAAAGGGTGAGCTTTAAAGTCATTGATAAAACACCTGCAGCTGAAGTAGAATCTATAACTCAGGGTTATTTCCGTCACCTGATATTCATCATAAGTTATGGGTTCAAGTTCTATTCCAACACAAAATCAAGGAGTCACTTGAACATTGTACTGAGAGAGTTCATTTCTGTCAGAAGTACTGTCTTTTGGTTGAGGTATAAAATCAAAATTATGTCTTTAGCTTCCAAAATGTGCAAAGCAGAATTTGAAGGAAAGTAACAAAGATGTCCCAGTAACTAAGACAAAATGTATACTACAACTTACACATAATATCGTTTCTTTTTAATGAAAAAATATATACACAAAATGTTGATGTTATATTTCATCCAAATTGTGGAAGCATAAGATGTCATTTTGATTTTACATCTCATCTAAAAGACAGTACTTTTAACAGAAATACACTCCCTCAATATCACATTGCAAGATTTTGTGCTGGAATGGAAGTTGAACCCATTACTAAAACAAATTCATTTCAACATTATTCTTGCAAAAAGACACAGAATTAAATTAATTTTGAATCTGCATATTATTTTGGCTGGTGATCCGTACTTGAATAAGGCATTGGTAGTGGGTGGTTCGGTATTGGTTTATTATTTTCGTCAGGTGTACTGAGACACAGCAAGAAACCTTGTTTTGCTTGCAATCCAGACAAATATAACCACACAAGAGTATCATTAAACCATACACAAGTTCAACAGGTAGTGTGAAGAGAAAGGTAACAATGCAGGATATAGCTTTACGTCAACCGAAAAAGTGTAGATATAAAATGTGCAAGGTCTGCAACAAGGTAGTGGAAATACATCCTCAGCATATGGGATAAATAAATATTGGTTCTTATGGCTTGTAGTTCACATAAGCTTTTTTCCCCAAATAGGCTTGCCTGATCGGCCTTATTAAAGTGTGGGCTTGTAACATGTAACTGGCTTTTTGAGATGTCAAAAATAAGTATTAATTAGGCTGGTGAATTAATTAATTGCTTATTATTGTATTTCGTGTATTGTATTTGAGCTATAAATATGTGCATGACCTCTAAATGAAATCTGTTTTGTTTTCAGTGCTCTCACGTTATCTTCTCCAGAAGTTCGATTTCATATAGACAGTGAGACTCATGATCCTATTGATCTGCAAACCAAAGAATTAAAGTATGTACCTCAGAAGTTGAATTTAGGGTATCCTTGAACAAGTAACTGCTCTATTGCAGAATTATTTGTTCAACTGTTATCATGGTTAGTGCTGACCAACTTTTAAAAACAATTATATTCTATATTTAATTTTTAAGTTGTTGATGTTGTCAAATGGTGTTACAAATCAATTTATTTAATTAATACAACTCTTGAATATTGATATTGTAAATCCAATACATTAAATCCATAAATTATTTTCAAACCATATTGTAAAGTTATTTTAGTTTTTTACACTTTTGTATAAAGGCAATAAAACTTCCATTATAAAACCTTTATAAATTGTAAATAACATGTATTACGTAGAATGTTTTTCCTTTCATTCTATGTCTTTCAATTCAAATATGGTCAGTTATCGGTATTATTACAGCTGAGCTCAACACATTCTTTGACTTTTGGATATTTTTTGTCAGAATTTGATTGAAAAATAGAAATACGGTCAAGGCATGAGTACGAGAAGGACTGCTTTGCTTCCATTGCATTATTGAAGTGGAAGTAAATTCAGGTCTAAGCAACATAATTGAAAAAAATAATGTCCCATCTTTTTTTCTGAAGTACTAGTATTTTGCTTAACTGTTAAAAAACAGAATAAATTTTAGAATCTAAAATAATATATTGTTTGCTTTGAAAACAGAGAAACCAATTCAATGGTAGAGGAGTTCATGTTGCTGGCAAATATCTCAGTTGCACAGAAAATTTATGAAGAATTTTCAGAATGTGCACTCCTCAGAAAGCATCCAGCACCTCCTCCATCTAACTACGACATCCTTGTTAAAGCAGCAAGTTCCAAAGTGAGTAAAGGACATGGTAATGTATTGATTGAAATGGTTCTTAATTGCCTGAGACTTGAATAAAGTGCACTTTTCAGATGCTGCCTCTTTGGAGCAAATTTGACCAAGTGCAAAGACAAATCCTGAATATGAATGGAGAATTTTTACATTTTCTTATAAATAATCTCTGATCCCTTTTCCCTCTTACTATTAGCTAGCCTTGTTAAATGCATCAGCAATATCCCATCATTGACTGTAATTGTGACATCCACCCAGTAAGTTTATTCTAAATTCCTTATTTGATTTCACGGTGACTACCCTGCATTGAAGTCCTCTGATATAACTCTGGCACACTTAGCAGGACCCTAGTCTGGTGCTCTCCATCCATAGGGTCCCTGTTCCCTCACTTTTTCTTATGTTTGTTTTGTTTAAGATAAAGAAGCATTGTTTTATATTCAGGAAGTATTAAATAGACCTGGTGTCATCAGTTTACTATCCTTCTAATAAAATAATCTGTGTAATTGTTGCAGCCACTAGAATAGGATCTACAGTTAGAAGCCATTCAAGAATAGCTCACATACATTTCTATAAAACAGAAATAAATCTGATGAATGAAATTCAAAAAATGGACAGCTGAAATGTAGATGTTGGTATTTAGCTAAATGTTGATTATTTATATAATGGTGAAGCTATCAATTCAATTATGACCTCTAGTGCTGACTGTGTCCTTTTGACCACTAATGTGTAGATGAATCGTAGGATCTTGGATGTGGCGGGGAATCGGTGGGAATATTAGGAGAGTAATATGGATAGGATTAATATAAAAATGGGTGCATCATGGTCAATGCGTAATCAGTGGCCGAAGGACCTGTTTCTGCTGTATCTCATTATGTATTAAATATCTTTTAAAAAACTAAACACAAAATATTTTTGATCTGTTTCCTATTTTTCTTAGAATTTAATCATCCAGACAGATTCAGCAAAGGCTCTGGCACAGTCTTTGGATCAAGCAGAGGTTCCAGGATCCCCATATTTGAACACACTCCTGCGAATCCTGACCACGCGTTGTATGATGCAGGCTGTGTACTTTTGCTCAGGAATGGACACCGACTTTCACCATTTTGGTCTGGCTTCACCCATCTACACTCACTTTACATCACCAATCAGAAGGTATACATTTTTTATTAAGCACTTATTTAATCTTCAGTATAGCAGCAAAATAAATGACCATGTACTATCAGTCCACCTCATGAAAAAACTGCATTAATGAAAACAGTCTCGTTATGATGTGAATGCTTAGATGTGTGCTGCAGACCAAGATAATTGTGGGAGAAATGATTATCCTCTTTTGTTGGAATGGATTCTTAAGGACAAATTGTATTTCCTCAAATTATTTAACGTGGAGCATATTGAAGCATAATTCTTGTTCTTAAAACTGCAAAGTTTATTTAGTTGGATGTAGGTAATGCTGTTCTTTTGTTAAAAGGTTCAATCCAATCAGACTATTGACTAAATGCCGTGCATTTCTTATTTAATGTTTCACTGTATAAATATCAATCTGATTTCTGTATTGGTCCAAGGAGAAGCAACAATGCTGATGACATCATAAAAAACGCTCCCCATAAAGATCCAACAATCCCAGTCATAGGAACTTTCCATTATCAGATGATTGCTTCTGTTGGATATCAATTCCCTGATACCCTGGTTCTGTGATGCCGTTCAGCTAACTGAGCAGTCAATCCCGAAGAACACTTGCAAACAGGAAACCATTTTGAATAACGTTTTGAACATTACATTAAGCGTTGCATAAAGAGTATAATACACATATTTGCCAAAGTAAAAACTGAAGTAGTGTAATGGGGCTTTCTCACGGTGCGACCTGACCCAAGACTTAACAAGAGTTTAACATCGTGGGAACCTCCTGCGATAACAGTACGGCATTCGTGGACAACCGAGGACCTCCGTGGCGCTAACGGCAGGTAGTCGTGGAACTTTGTAAGGTCGGGAGAAAATTCAAACATTTTTGAATTTCTCCAAGAGTGACTTGAGCACTTTGTGGTGAGCGTTGCAACATTGTATGAACGCAGATGCCAGTGCGATATCCGTAATGACTCTTGCGGGTACCGTGGGAACTCCTGCGAACGGTAAACCCGGAAGCTTGACAGAAGGGACATAAGGTGAGTAAAAAAGGTGGTCTCAATATCGCCAATGGACCATGTGTCCATCGAGGACGTCCCACCTAATTGTCATTTTTTGAGAATCTTTTTCACAGTGATGAGACGTGCAGAGATGCCTCTCAGAAAAGCGCAAAGGGGTCAAAGAAAGCCAGAAAGTTTTTAGCCATGCAGGTAAATGAGGAGGAGACTCAGCAAGAGAGACAGATGGAGAGGCAAGAGGAGATGCCAGAGATACCACTGCCTGTGGGCTCCTTGGAGCAGGGAGAGTGTGATCAAGGTGGATTTGAGATTGCCTCCCCAGTAGCTGTTGGCAAAAGGGATCAGGGGGTATGAAGAGAAGGCAGGTACAGGATACTGAGTTGGATGATCAGCCATGATCATATTGAATGGCGGTGCAGGCTCGAAGGGCCAAATGGCCTACTCCTGCACCTATTTTCTATGTTTCTAAGAAGAATACTGCAAAATCTGGACCTTACATTTCACATATATGAGGTTGTTTGGATCTTCAATGTTCCTTCTGGATTTTCTGGCCAACATTTTGATGAATATTGCTTGATCATTGAGTTATTTATCTGTGTTTTGCCCCATTGTAGGTATTCAGATATAATAGTACATCGCCTCTTAGCTGTGGCAATCGATGCTGACTCCACCTATCCAGATATCATGGATAAACACAAACAACAAGCTTTGTGTAATAACCTCAATTATCGGCATAAAATGGCACAATATTCCCAGCGAGCTTCTGTGGCATGCCACACCCAGGTAAAACAAAATAACGACACAATATTTACTCTTCATAAGTAATATATGTCCTTTTTCTTTAATCCTCAACAGCTTCATATAGTAGAAATGACCCATTTTTATAAATTTAAAGAATCACTGTTTTGCATCTGTTTATTGGATAGGAAGTTTTTAATTACTGAGCAACTCAAGGATACATAAACAATACATTTTGTTTGTATTTTGTCTGTTCTACCTTCTACTTTTGCCCAATTCCTCATTGAAATGTAATGTAAAGCCAAAGCTGAAATAAAGATGACTTCTGAGGAAGTCATTTAGGAAACTGGAGAATTTATCCATCGCTGTTTCCCAATCTAAAGTTCAGGATTTTGTTTAAGCTTAACCTTCCATTAATGTATTACACCAATGTACAAGAATTACTATTTAATCATGCACATCCAGTTATGTAGACAATTGCAGCACATGATGCCATTTGTGATCCATTCAAGCCTCCTATCTTATTACAGTTTTATTTTTCCGGATTTGTTCGTAACAACTTTGTACTGATGTTTTTTTAGTTTTGCATTTCCATTCAACTGGGAATGTTTTCTGTGTCCACTATACTGAAACCTTTCAGAATTTAGCAGATCTCCATTTGATTACACAATTAGGCAAGATGTTAACAGAGGCAGCCCGTTGACCTGTCCCCCGTAGCCACACCCGCACACTTCCAGTACCAGCCATCCTTGTCAATATTTTATACATCCTCTTCAGTGTCTACAGTGCCCTCCATAATGTTTGGGACCAAGACCCATCATTTATTTATTTGCCTCCGTACTCCACAGTTTGAGATTTGTAATAGAAAAAAATCACATGTGGTTAAAGTGCACATTGTCAGATTTTAATAAAGGTCATTTTTATACATTTTGGTTTCACCATGTAGAAATTACAGCAGTGTTTATACATAGCCCCTCCATTTCAAGGGACCATAATGTTTGGGACACAGCAATGTCATGTAAATGAAAGTAGTAATGTTTAGTGTTTTATTGCATATCCTTTGCATGCAATGACTGCTTCAAGTCTGCGATTTATAGACATCACCAGTTGCTGGGTGTCTTCTCTGGAAATGCTCTGCCAGGTCTGTTTTGCAGCCATCTTTAGCTTATGCTAGTTTAGGGGGCTAGTCCCCTTCAATTTTCTCTTCAGCATATAAAAGACATGCTCAGTTGGGATCAGATCAGGTGATTAACTTGGCCACTCAAGAATTGACAATTTTGTTAGCTTTGGAAAAACTCCTTTGTTTTAGCAGTATGTTTGGGATCATTGTCTTGCTGTAGAATGAACTGCCGGCCAATGAGTTGTGAGGCATTTGTTTGAACTTGAGCAGATAAGATGTGTTTATACACTTCAGAATTCATTATGCTACTACCATCAGCAGTTTTATCAATGAAGATAAGTGAGTCAGCATTTTTCCTTGGCCTGCCAGTCCCCATGCGATTAGTAAGCTCACCAGTGCTTTTCTTCTTAATGATGTTCCACATTTTGGTAAGCCTATGGTTTGGCTGATGTCTCTAACAGTTTTATTCTTGTTTCTCAGTCTCATAATGGCTTCTTTAACTTTCATTGGCACAACTTTGGTCCTCATGTCGATAAACAGCAATAAAAGTTTCCAAAGGTGATGGAATGACTGGATGCTGAGAGCTCTCTTATACCTGCATTAAGGAGGCAATTAAACACACCTGAGCAATGAAACACCTGTGAAGCCATGTGTCCCAAATATTATGGTGCCCTGAAATGGGGGGACTATGCAGAAACACTGCTGTCATTTCTACATGGTAAAACCAAAATGTATAAAAATGGCCTTTATTAAAATCTGACAATGTGCACTTTAACCACATGTGATTTGTTCTATTACAAATCTGAAATTGAGGAGTACAGAGGCAAATAAATAAATGATGGGTCTTAATGGAGGGCACTGTATATGCAAGTAAAACGTATGCATAACATCCCAAAATATAGCAGATTATCTCACTCGTAATTTTTTTTAACAAATAAATCTGATGGTTTCATGAACTTGATTACATTTTGTCAAACTTTTAATGATGTGTTTTGTGATCCAAGACTCAGAATATACCTAAGTTGTGTTTTTCTTTGGCAGTTTAATTGAGATCCTTTCTATTCTTGACCCACATATAATTTCATTTTACTACTTTTCAAACAGCTTGTGTGAATCAATGAAGCTAATTTTCATTTGTGATTAAAATAGTCAGAACTATTACGGCAATATTCTAGTTTTAAAGCAACTCGTGTTGAATATATAATTAATATGCCAGTGAGTTTTGGGTTTTACTTTGTTGTGCATTTACCACAGACTACTAAACTTGTTCTGTCCAATGTTGTTACAGTTATTCTTTAAACACAAAGGAATTGTTGATGAAATTGGTTACATTCTTTTTGTGAAAAAGAATGCTATTGTGGTGCTCATTCCGAAGTTTGGGTTGGAGGGAACAGTTTTCTTTGAAGAGAAAGGCAAGCAATCCCTAAAGATGCAGTACAATGAAGAGGTACAGAACTTATTTCCAATCTTTTTACAATTAACCATGGTGCAATACTTGAAGTTCTGTTTTATTCTTATCCTCATATAACTTTATACAAATCTTTCTTACAAAGGATCTGAGGACTTGTTTTGTTAAATTGATTTAGGGATAAAAGCACAATGTTATGATAGATTTACTAACCTAAGGCCATATTCCCATAATTTTTTGGAAGATTGAGAGTTGATCTCTGAAGTTTATAAAGTTCTCAGAGGGCATATTAAAAATTGCTTCATGAAATGAAAATAAATTGTTTAAAGGGTGGAAACGTGAATTAAATTAATTGTATGAACAATAGATGGTGAGTTGAAGAATGTGATTTTTGAATTACGAACAATCTTTTCATGATCTTACAGATTCCATCTATAACAGTGGAAGGGACATTATTCAAAATGTTTGACAAGGTAACTGTGACAATCACATTGGATTCATCAAATATGCAGCACCAGAAAATCAGAATGGGATTGGTTGATCCAGTGGTAAGCATCGAGTTTTGGTCAAATTACAAGTAGCAGGCTTTTCTGCGTTGTATTTATTCCAAATAAACCAGCTTGGTTGTTTTTTTTGGTCTCACTTCAATAATCAAAACTGTAAATTTGAATATATCATGTTTCCAGCTAAATTTCCCAACCAAACTTCTCTCCAACATGCAATTCTCTTTCCATTGTGCCCTGTGCTGTGTAGTCTTTCAAAGCATATCCATTAGGTTTTTATAAAGAGCTCTTCATTCAGTTCAGTTCAGCTCAGTTTATTTTAATTTAGTTCTGTGCTTAAACAGGATAAGACAAATGTTGTTGTCTTCCCTCCTTCTACAGTTCAACACCCAAAATAATTACCAAGCACTTTGTATTAATTGCTTTGTTCCAAATAGTAAGTCTGGTTGGTGAAAAGGCTTGAGGCAAACAAAGTTCTCTGGAGGAAGGGTCTCGACCCCAAACTTCCCCCATTCCTTCCCTCCAGAGATGCTGCCTGACCTGCTGAGTTACTCCAGCATTTTGTGTCTATCTTTAGTGAGGTAGCGTCCTAGCAAATTGGATTTTTGGTTCATTTCTCTAATTAGTATGGCTGCTATTCAATAACATCCAATCAATTTCATTATTGTACAAACTTCATGTACTTTTCCCATTCTAGATTGAACAATTTACTGGTGGTTTAATATTTTATTCTTGCTATTTTAAATTACTTCCTTGGTTTCAACTGAATTAGGTTTTTTTTAGAATGTATTATTTACAGGCAAAATATTAAAGGGTTATTCATTTGAAAGACAACTTTACTAAATAACTCAAATTTCTTTCAATCATTTTTTTTTCTGTTGTCACCTGTTTCTCAGTTGAAAGACTTCAGTGTACAAACTTTGAAAATTAATTTCTTGTGACAGATTCCTGGAGTCAGCATCCCAAGATCTACTCCACAGCAAAGCAAAGCCAATGAAGAACCTAAAGTGAAGAAAGCCAGGCATATCTAGGAAGGTTATTTATTGGAATACCGATTGGCCTTTGCCTACTTCCGATGTATGAGGGAAGTCATTTGGAGGATCTTTTTGTATTTACATGTATTCTTTTGAATAAACTTTTATACACACTGTTTTTTTAAAATCTTAATTCCAACTTTATTTTGGTTGGTGTGGTCCATGTTGTGTCAAACATTGATAAATTTGAAGTCAAAACAACAAAGGACGACATGAAAATAAATCTCCAGGTGCATAAATAAGGTTCAGTTTCATGAATATTCCCAAAAATCACTCACTGAAATCATAAACCAACATGACTGTCTCAGTCCAGAGAATGCGTTTGGTGCAATTGGTCCTGCGTGAGTATAAACCAAACAAAAATAAATGAATGTGATTTAGTTTAAACACACTGCGGTAAGTCATGTTAAAACCCACCCTGTAACAGACTGTTGTTGAATTGAAATGGAACTTCAGCTCAGTCAACACAATATTCTCCATTATCCTATGTCTGCATCCATAGAGGTATTTTAAAATATCTGTAAGAAAATTGTGTGATCTTGCTAATTTTAGAATTCATTTATGATATAGTGTCAAATAAGTAAGCCAAGTCTCCTCGTAATTGAAAGTAGCACAACTGAAGAACCTGAATGTTTTTCTCTTAAAACCAAGGTGATCTAAAAGAGATCTTTTAAATTGTGAAGGGTGTGAATAAGTGGAAACATTTCTCACTAGGAAAAGCATAGCTAGAGGGCATTATAAAAGTCATCAGGGAATTCAATAGGAAATTTAGAAGAACCTTTTGTAATTAAAGAATATTGAAAATGTGTTACTTGTTAATAACATGGAGTGGGTGAAGCAGACTATAATTACAATTAAGGGGATGTTAAACAAACACAATGGAAAGTAATGATTTGATAAAATAAATGGGGGCTCAAATGGAATGTCTATACCAGGATGTTGAAACGCATGGCCTGTTCTTATGATTCATTTAATATGTAACCCCATGTTGAGAGCTAAAATTCTGATCTATAGTCCATATTTCGCTAGAGGTTAATTTTAGAACTGAGCCCTAAAATCATGCATGGAATAAAATGACCTCTCTGTTCTTAAAAGTGGTATTAGATTATCTGCTAATACAAAATGGCAAGTGGGTGCCAGAATAACTTAGCTCTAGCTCAGACTTGAAATTCTTCTTTTAAACTCCTGGAAAATGGTAATTTGCTATTTATCTTAAACTGTTGTTTCAATCAACAAAGCAAAGTGTTGCAGGAAACAAGCTATTGGTGCCAACCTGAAGCTTCAAAATTCTTCAATATGAAAATTACATTAAACCAGAAAATAAAAAAAATACAATTTTTAGAAACTTTATTCAACATTGAGATTTTTAAAAGTACATGTAGTTAATTTTCAGTATAAAATATTGCAACTCGACCATTATAGATAGACCTGTGGGTCTAAATTGTAAACACTGAATTTATTTTTTGCAATTTAAAATTTACTGAAATCAGAAGCCAAATTCAGACTAGAATCTTTGAAAAGCCATTTTGTTCAAATGTATACATGATTGTACTTGTTTTGCAGTGCTTCCAAGAACATCTTTCTCAAGAGTGCTAAAGTCGTGATTTAGGTGCAGTGGCTAATGTTTGAAAAGATGGCAAGATGCCACTGATTTTAGATTGTTAAATAATTCTCAATTCATTCCTTCTCTATACATAATAACTTTTGGGTTAAAGTACAATACATGCTAGGCTATAAGAACATAGTTGACAAATATGTTGAACAATGGGGCTATTTGCTTATGGATCAGATTGTATGAAAAATACAAGTTTGGAATTGCTTTGTGCATGATTTATGGGTGAGCAACTGACCAGTAAATTCAGGCACTTTATAAATAGCTACATGCAATTAATATCTTTAGAAGAGCTGATTGGAGTTCTGGTGACTATGTTTTCAGATTACGAGTGAGCCAGACTGAGACCTGTACAATGAATGTTACATTCATAGTCAACAAATTAACTTTAGAAACTATTTTTGCTTTAAAATAAAGACATGGAGCTATCGTCAATGGGTTCAGGTTCCTCCACTGTCATTTCAAGGGGTTGTCGTAAAAAACAAGATGACATCTCGTGCAGCTGAGGTGGAGAAAATCTTGCTGCAAACAAAGAACAACGTGTTAAAGGAAATTGGTTTGCATTTCAAATCCTTTAAATCTGCCAATTTAAAAACATGAACATTTGCTCTACCTGCACCCTACGACTTCAAACAAGCATCAGCTACTTGCCTGGGATTTTATTTATGGGTAATAATTACTCAACAGTATATAAACTGACCATGCTGCACCTTGGAGCCTCATTGGCATGTCTGATTCAGCACTTAAGTCTTAAGTCTGAAGAAGAGTTTTGGCCCGAAACGTTGCCTATTTCTTTCGCTCCATAGATGCTGCTGCACCCACTGAGTTTCTCCAGCATTTTTGTGTACCTTCTGATTCAACACTTGTCTAATTCACAAGTTCACTTTCACTGGACAAAATGTAATTAAGGAATTTTCCTGGTTTAAACCTGCTCTCAGAAACAACAGAGGCAATCTTCAATCTGGAGTCTTAAGAAAATGTAAACTGTCATTTGCTTATTTTACATAGCTAGCCAACAAGTCAAACTTCTTTCCCTCAGGTCCCCATGTGTCATTACCACAAATCTGGTACTAATTTTCCTATCCACACCTTCAATTCTTGTACACAACCCACTGAGGAATAAACTACTGATAGCACAATAGAAGCTGGGTCTTAAATGACCTGACATTGCTTCATACTTTTCAAAATCATCTTCACTTAAACTCAACTACATTCTCCTTACACTTGCAAAACCTCGGTTCTCCAGTTTTTGTCCTTCAATGCGATCCATTCTCTTCATCAAATCCACTTTATTTTCAACTTTTTTTATTTTTTAGTATGTTTTAAAGTATGTATTTAATGTCCCTTCGTGTGTTTTGTGTGGGTGGTGTAAGGGGGAAACCGCTTTGGTCGCCTCCTCCATGGAGAGGCGAGTTTTTCCAGGTCGCCTCCCCCGTGGCCTAACATCAAGGATCGGCGCGGCCTTTCCCGGAGACACGCCCAGGGGCTTCAGCGGCGGGCGCAGCGTGGACTCTCATTGTGGAGCGGGTGAGTCCTCGCTGGGGCTCGAGGGGAGCGCTACGTTTCGCTGGCCCGGGGCTGCCGGCAGCCTGAAGCCGCGGTCTGCAGAGTTCCAGCTGGCGCGGCGTCTACAGCCCGGGATCCCTCGTGGGGGACCCGGGGGAAGAAGAAGCCATCACTGCTGGCCCGCGGCCAACTTCTACCGCGGGTCTGGCATGGACTCACCATCACCCCTGGAGGGGAGCTTCGACCGCCGGCCCTGCAGTCTACGGTGCTTCTGGCTGCGGTGGAGTCTTTAAATCTCGACCGATCGGCCTACACCATCTTAAAGCCGCGGTCTCCGGTGAGGAAGAGCCGATCCTGGACTGACTCTGGACCTGTCCACGGGGGGAAATGGAGGAGGACTGGCCAAATTTTGTGCCTTCCACCACAGTGATGAATGCTGTGGTGGATGTTTGTGTTATAGTTTTATTGTGGTTGTGTGTTCTTTATTATTGTACTGCTGCTGACAACCCATATTTCCACCGACCCTGGTTGTGTAGCAATAAATTATATCTAATTATATCTATCTTTAGCTACCACTTGGATTTTCACCCCAGCCATAATAATGTTAGCTTGAATGAATTCACCTGTGGCATCCTTTATCTCTGATGTATTCTTTATCATTGTATTGTAATTCTTTGTTTTTCAACCCAATAGGGATGCCTTTGCATGGTTTCCATTCTTAACATTTTAAATCATAGAACACAATAGTACAGCACAGGAACACAATGGGCTAATATGATGCCAAGACCAACACTGCCTGCACATAATCATATCCCTTCAAACCATGTACCTATCTAAAACTCTTAAATGCCAATATCTTATCACTCCGCAATCACCCCCGATAGCATGCTCCAGGCACTCACAACCATCTGTGTGTAAAAACATCCCGCACATCTCTCTGCTGCCTCTCACCTTAAAGCTATATGCTCTTAGCATTTGATATTTTCATCCTGGGAAAAAGGTTTGTGTCTATCCTATCTAAGCTTCTCATTTTATTTAATCGGGTCTAGCGTTCTACAGAAAACAATCCAAGTCTGTCCAAGCTCTTCCTGTAGCTAATATCTCCCAATGTAGGCATCAATTCTGGTAAAACACTTACACCCTTTCCAAAGTCTCCACCTCTAATGGGCTTGTTCAGAATATTCTAAATGTGGCCTTACCAAAGTCCATTGAAATTGTATCATGACTTCCTGACTCTCATATTCAATCCCCCACCCCCAATGAAGGCAAGCATACCATATGCCTTCTTTACCACGCTTTCATTTTTGTTCCCACTTCTAGTGAGTCATGGAATTGAACCCCAAGATCCCTCTGTACACCAGTGCCATTAAGGATCTTGCCATTAATTAATTTTGTTTTTTATTGTCACAAAGCAAAAAGCTTTTGTTTACATGCTATCCAGTCAGAAAAGACAATCTATCATTACAATCAGGATAAAGGGTACATCATTTAGTGCAAGATAAAGTCTGATTAAAGAGTGCAAAGGCCTCCAATGATGTAAATGGGAGGTCAGGACCACATTCTAACTGCTGAGAGGACCTTTCAGTTGATAACAGATGGGAGGAATCTGTCCCTGAATCTGGAGGTATGCATTTTTCAAACTTCTGTACGTCTTGACTGATGGGGAAGGGGGGGGGGGGGGGGGGGGGGGGGGGGGGGAACAGGGAGCGACGGGTGAGACTGGTCCTTGATTGTGGTGTTGGCCTTGCTGAAGCAGTGTAAAGTGTAGATGGAGTAAATGGAAGGGTGGTTGCTTTGCGTGATGGGCAGGACTACGTCTACAACTCTGCAATTCCTTGCGGTCTTGGAGCTGTTTCAGGCTGTGATGCATCCCGATAAAATGTTTTCCATGGCAAATCCGTAGAAGTCAGTGAAGATTAGTGGGGACATGCCAAACTTCCTAATCCTGCCAAGGAAGTAGAGGTGGTGTGTTGTCTTGGCCATTGCTTTAAAGTGGCTGGTCCAGGACAAATTGCTGATAATATTTATTCCAAGGCACTTGAAGCTTTTGGCTATCTCCACTTCAGCACCATCAATGATATAAGGGTGTGTTGTACTACTTTGCTTCCTGAGGTTAGTCACAATCTCATTTGGCTAATATTGAGGGAGGTTGGTTTCGTGGCACCAAAGTACAAGATTCTCAATTTCCTTTCAGTACTCCCTCTTGTCATTATTCAATATCTGGCCCAGTACGGTGGTGTCGCCTGTGAAATTGTCGATTGGTATATAGCTGCACAGTTGTGAGTGTTTTAGTATAGCACGGGGCTGACAGCGAAAGAAAATGCTGGAGGAACTCAGTGGGACAGGCAGCATCTCTGGAGAGAAGGAATTGGTGATGTTTCGGGTCAGGGGAGAAGGAGTCTAGAGATATGAATGGGTACGGTGTGAAAACGACAGATCAAAGCAGACGATAAGGAAATGTAGAAAGGTTCATTGTTGGCTGAGAAGTTGACAAGGAGGCATACAATCAGTAAAATTAATCAGAAAGACAGTGAAACTAGTCAGAGAACTAGGGTGGGGGAGGGATGGAAAGAGGGAAAGAAGAGTTACTTGAAGTTAGAGAAATAATATTCATACTGCTGGCCAAGCAAAATATGAGGTGCTGTTCCTCCAATTTGTGTTGGGCCTCACTTTGACAGTGGAGGCAACCCCGGACAGAAAGGTCAGTATGGAAATGGGAGGGAGAGTTAAAATGTTTCATGTTTGGAAGATCGCTTAGGCCTAGGCAGGTTGAACAGAGGTGTTCAGCGAAAAGATCGCCGAGCCTGCACTTGGTCTCGCTGCAGGGCACCAGTGTTGGCAATTATCATAAAGGATGATTTGTCACCTATCCTCACTGATTATGGTCTGTTGGTCAGGAAATCAAGAATCCACTTGCAGAGGGAAGTGCTGACTCCAAGTTCCCCAACATTGGAGATGAGCTTGGTTGGGATAATAGTATTGAAAGCAGAGCTATAGTACACAAATAGGAATATGACCTAGGTGACTTTATTATCAAGTTGTTGCAGGGATGAGTGTAGGGCCGGGGAGATGGCATCAACCATGAACCTGTTGTAGCAGTAGGTGAACTGCAGTGCATCGTCTGCTTGGGAGGTTGGAGTTAATGCGAGTCATATTCAGCCTCTTGAAGCACTTCATGATCGTGGATGTCAAGGCCACTGGATGGTAGCCACGATAATGTTCTTCTGGAAGCAGGTGGGTACCTCAGAATGGAGTAGGAAGAGATTAAAGATGTCCCTGAACATTACGCTAGTTGGACCGTGCAGTTCCTAAAGACGCGGCCAGGGATTACATCCGGACCAGTTGCCATCCGTGTGCTCACCGTCGGTGAGGCCGATCTTACTTCTGCAACTATGACCATTGCAGAACGGACCCCAAGATCCCTCTGGGATGGATGTCATCACCCCGTTGGCCTTTTGCTCAAAGCGAGCATAAAATGCATTGTTAATCATGGAAGGCCACAGTATCACCAGTAATGCTGCCTGACTGCCTTATAGCCCATCCAAACTTGCCAGAGTCAATGGTATCCAAGTAGTCAAACTGGGATTCAAATTTGTCAAGGATTCAAGATATTGAATAGGCATCACATCTACATCTGTAGTTCATTTTCAAATCCCTAGTACCATTACTTTTGTAATCCACTATAGAGCTTTCTTTGGGTGTCTCAATTATGAAAATATCTCCAACTGCCCCAGCATTAAGACTGATCATGCCCAGGCATCAAGTTCAAGTGAGTTTATTGTCATGTGTCCCTGTATAGGACAATGAAATTCTTGCTTTGCTTCAGCACACAGAACATAGTAGGCATTTACTACAAAACAGATAAGTGTGTCCATATACCATAATATAAATATATACACACATGAATAAATAAACTGATAAAGTGCAAATAACAGATAATGGGTTATTAGTAATCAGAGTTTTGCCAGAGCCAGGTTTAGTAGCTATTCCTGAACCTGGTTGTTGCAATCTTCAGGCTCCTGTACCTTCTACCTGAAGGTAGCAGGGAGATGAGTGTGTGGCCAGGATGGTGTGGGTCTTTGATGATAATGCCAGCCTTTTTGAGGCAGCGACTGCGATAAATCCTGTCGATGGAAGGAAGGTCAGAGCCGATGATGGACTGGGCAGTGTTTACTACTTTTTGTAGTCTTTTCCTCTCCAGGGCGTTCAGATTGCCAAACCAAGCCACGATGCAACATGTCAGCATGCTCTCTACTGTGCACCTGTAGAAGTTAGAGAGTGCTTGTGGGACGTAACTGACTCTCCGTAATCTTCTCAGGAAGTAGAGGCGCTGATGAGCTTTCTTGATAATTGCATTAGTGTTCTCGGACCAGGAAAGATCTTCAGAGATGTGCACGCCCAGGAATTTGAAGCTCTTGACCCTTTCAACCATCCGTTGATATAAATGGGGCTGTGGGTCCCCCTCCTACTCCGTCCAAAGTCCACAATCGGTTCCTTGGTTTTGCTGGTGTTGAGGGCCAGGTTATTGCACTGGCACCATATGGACAGTTGCTCGATCTCTCTTCTATACTCTGATTCATCCCCATCAGTGATACGTCCCACAACAGTGGTGTCGTCAGCAAACTTAACCATATAACCATATAACAATTACAGCACGGAAACAGGCCATCTCGACCCTTCTAGTCCGTGCCGAACACGTATTCTCCCCATGTCCCATATACCTGCGCTCAGACCATAACCCTCCATTCCTTTCTCGTCCATATAACTATCCAATTTATTTTTAAATGATAAAAACGAACCTGCCTCCACCACCTTCACTGGAAGCTCATTCCACACAGCCACCACTCTCTGAGTAAAGAAGTTCCCCCTCATGTTACCCCTGAACTTCTGTCCCTTAATTCTCAAGTCATGTCCCCTTGTTTGCACCTGCCCTCCTCTCAGTGGGAAAAGCTTATCCACGTCAACTCTGTCTATCCCTCTCATCATTTTAAAGACCTCTATCAAGTCCCCCCTTAACCTTCTGCGCTCCAAAGAATAAAGCCTCAACTTGTTCAACCTTTCTCTGTAACTTAGTTGCTGAAATCCAGGCAACATTCTAGTAAATATCCTCTGTACTCTCTCTTGATGATGGAGTTCGCACTGTGACTGACTACGCAGTCATGAGTATAGAGTGAGTACAGCAGGGGGCTGAGCACGCAGCCTTGAGGTGCTCCCGTGCTGATTGTTATCGAGGCCGACACATTTCCACCAATACGAACAGACTGTGGTCTGGGAATGAGGAAGTCGAGGATCCAATTGCAGAGGGATGTGCAGAGACCCAGTTCTGCGAGTTTGGTAACCACCTTGGAGGGGATGATTGTGTTAAATGCCAAGCTGTAATCGCCTGACATATGAGTTTCTGTTGTCCAAGTGATCCAGAGCGTAGTGGAGGGCCAGTGAGATCGCATCCACCGTTGATCTGTTGTGGCGATAAGCGAACTGCAGTGGGTCCAGGTTTTTGTCGTGGTAGGAGTTGATTTGCTCCATGATCAACCTCTCAAAGCACTTCATCACCACTGGCGTTAGTGCCACTGGTCGATAGTCATTGAGGCACGTCACCTTACTCTTCTTGGGCACTGGTATAATTGATGCCCTTTTAAAGCAGGTGGGGACCTGACCTCAGAAGTGAGAGGTTGAAAATGTCCGTAAAAACTCCAGCCAGTTGGTCCGCACAGGTTTTTAGAACACGACCGGGTATACCATCAGCTCCAGGCACTTTTCGGGGGTTCACCCCTCTGAAGGATTTCCTGACGTCGGCCTCTGTGACTGAGGCTGAAATACCATCACAGCGGATGGGGGCTCGGGAAGGCACATCAGTATTCTGCCTATCAAAGCCTGCATAAAACGTATTGAGCTCGTCAGGGAGTGAAGTTTCGCCAACATTCGAGCTGCCTCCTGGTTTCGCCTTGTAGGAGGTGATTGCATTCAGGCCCCGCCACAGCTGCCGTACATCTGTCTCATCCTCCAGTTTGGAGCAGAAGTCCCGTTTGGCCTTTTTGATGGCGTTACCAAGGTCGTATCATGACTTCTTGTAGGCCATTGCATCATCGGACGTGAATGCCCTGTGTCTGGACTTCAGAAGAGTGCGGATCTCAAAGTTCATCCAAGGTTTCACTCGGAAGGTTTTTGTAGAGATGCAGTCCTCCACACATTTCTTTACGAAGTCTGTAACGACTGTGGCGTATTCGTTCAAGTCAGTTGCCGAGTCCTTGAACATTGCCCAGTCGAGACTCCAAACAGTCCTGGAGTTGTCCCTCTGCACCCCCCCGACCAGCTCTGTACTGTCCTCACTTCTAGGGGTGCGCTCTTCAATTGCTGCCTGTAGGCAGGAAGAAGCAGCACCGCGGTATCGTCGGATTTACCGAAGTATGGGCGAGGGATAGAACGATAGGCATTCTTGATGGTGGTGTAGCAGTGGTCGAGGGCGTTAGGTCCACTGGTGCAGCAGGAGACATGTTGGTGGAAGTTAGGGAATGATTTCTTTAGGTTTGCCTTATTGAAGTCCCCAGCAATGGTGGTAAATGCCTCGGGGTAAGACGTCTGGTGTTTGCTGACCATGGCGTGCAGCTCCTCCAGTGCCAGACGGACATCTGCCGGGGGTGGGATGTAGACCGCGGTCAGGATAATGGAGGTGAATTCCCTTGGGAGGTAGAAGGGACGGCACTTCACTGCCAGATGTTCCAGGTGCAGAGAGCAGGAGTTGGACAGGAGTGCCACGTCTGAGCACCACGCAGAGTTGACCATGAGGCAGACGCCCCCTACTCTCCCTTCATCATCAACACCTTCAGGCCACATCATCTGTACACCAGATTCCAGAAGCAAGCAATCTATTCTAAACTCTGTCCAAACGAATGACTTCTCTAGCCTCCCAGTAAGTGCTTCACGGATTTACTAAAAACAATCTACTAACTATTGGAGTCCCTGGTCAAAGTGGTTAAGCTCAAAGGAAGCCACCAGATTTATTCTACGGAAGTATGTTGAGTTGAAATGCAAATAAATCAACCCATCCACCAGATGCTTCAAACTCCAGCTGTGGCAGAGTGAGATATCCTCATGGAACGTAATCATCTAAAAACCCACAGAACAATGATGGAAATAATTGGTTGTACATTCAGAGGTGAGAGATTAGAGTGGGTAAGGGGAGTGGAGAACTGAAGATGGTTGATATCATACCAGTAATTGGAAATACAAATGTCCAGAGAGGGTAACCTTAACTGTTTCTCATTCCACTACGTCACATATACACACACACTATCTAGTTGCTAAATAGTAGTCTATGTCATCAATTCAACATTAATAACTACATCCCTCTATCTATAACTTCAAATGTTATATCTCAGAGATCCTTACCATTCTTTTTAAGTATTCTACTTAATGTTTGTTCACAAGAATTTTTCCAAGTATTCAGGTAACAAATGTTTTGGCTTAACACAATATCATGTGTTGTACACAGTCTGTTGACAGGAAAAGCCTTATTTAAATTAGTAGACGTGTTTATTCCTAATACGTCTTTGTTCTCTTTAAACTCCGAGGTAGGAAGATCCTGGAATTCAAAAAAAATGTGCATTACTTATTAACCAAGAAAAGTAATTTCAATTGGAGACTAAATTATTTGAATAACACGCAGACAAGTTGATTCATAGACAAAACATAGGCCCTCATGTGAATTAGACTCCTGCAGATGTAACATACCAAATTACATTCTAGATCTCCTATTCTTTTGTGGAGATCTATAATCTTCTCTTTATATACCTTTGCTAATTAAATTATTTAAAATTGATTTAAATGAATCAAAGTAAATCATTTCTGAATTCACTTTTCCTGTTTGTCATTAAAGTAACATGCTTTTAGATACAAGCTGAAGCAAAGAGGAGTTCAGTATAGGAGCAAAGAGGTCCTTCTGCAGTTGTACAGGGAGACCACACCTGGAGTATTGTGTGCGGTTTTGGTCCCCTAATTTGAGGAAGGACATTCTTGCTATTGATGGACTGCAGCGTAGGTTTACAAGGTTAATTCCTGGTATGGGGGGGTTGTCGTATGCTGAGAGAATGGAGCGGCTGGGCTTGTATACTCTGGAGTTTAGAAGGATGAGAGGAGATTTTATTGAAACATATAAGATTATTTAGGGTTTGGACACGCTAAGAGGCAGGAAACATGTTCCCGATGTTGGGGGAGTCCAGAACCAGGGGCCTCAGTTTAAGAATAAGGGGCAAGCCATTTAGAACGGAGACGAGGAAACACTTTTTCTCACAGAGAGTTGTGAGTCAGTGGAATTCTCTGCCTCAGAGGGCGGTGGATGCCGGTTCTCTGGATACTTTCAAGAGAAAGCTAGATAGGGCTCTTGAAGATAGCGGAGTCAGGGGATATGGGGAGAAGGCAGGAACAGGGGACTGATTGGGGATGATCAGCCATGATCACATTAAAATGGCGGTGCTGGCTCGAAGGGCCGAATGGCCTACTCCTGCACCTATTGTCTACTGTCAAACATTTTTTCGATGTTCCGCAAATATAAAGCCAACCATCATTAAGGACCATATGAATGGATAATCTGACAATATTTGCAAGCAGTTACATGTGTTTTTTCACATCACAGAAGTAATTCAGTGCAGAAAAGCCCCGGAAAATGTCCAGAAATTGTGTTTACAAAAGTTATAGAAGCTAATTCATGTGAAGATCTTGCAAAATACTATATCTGTATCCAGGATACTTCTTTAAAAAAGGACATAAGCTTTTGTTTTGGCCTTAAGTTTTTGAACTGCTAATTGATAAAGTAAAATCCTCTTAACCAAGGCTTTGTACAAAGTTTTATCATGTTTTATCCAATAAAGAAAACAACTGTTGGGGGCTTGGAATATTTGACATACACAGTATGTAAAGGCACAAAAGTGTCAAATTTTCACCAATGAGATGGGCAAGAAAACTAAGACCTAAGGATCACTAGATTAGACAATCACAAAATGGTAACCCTCCCCAAACCCCCACCACAAGGCACTGCAGATCAATTGACAGATTTAAACACTGCTTTCCTTTCCTCAGTCTGATTGAAATTACTGATGTCAAGCAACAAATTTGAGGCTGGCAATTGAATTGCTTGATTTCAGTTCGAATACTCAAATCGAATGAAAGCACAGAACGTATTCAAACCCATTTCAGGGGGCAACTTATAGTTAAGGAACTTTTAGGGGTCAGTGATGATTATACGTAGAATTATATTTAAAGACACCATGACATTTCTTCCTGATACCAAGATTTTAAAATGTATCAAATCAAACTGCAAAAGTTTGAGGTTTGAGTTGTTTCAGATTGATTGATCCCCCACATGATTGACTTATCCCACTCGTGTTTTGAGAGGCGAGGGACAATCCCCCCCCCCCCCCCCCCCCCCCCCCCCACCCCCCCCCCCCCCCTCCATGTTTTGTGAAACATGTTGCTGCAAAACCGCCCAGGTGGGCTTGCCTGCCCCGGGACTGGCTGTATCGCCCAGGTCGGCTGGCCGTAGTGCCCAGGTCCGCTGGCAGATCTGGCTGTAGCGCCCAGGTCGCCTGCGTGCCCCGAGACTGGCTGCGAAAACTAATGGGACAAAAAAATGCTTGCTGGCCAGATGATTTCAGGTTAAGGGCCGAATCCAGCCCGTGGGCCGTATGTTGCTGACCCCTGTCCTAGATGTTAGGCCTCATTGTGCCCCTCCATGTTTTAAAAGCGATTTCCGCCCGTGATTCTAAAACTTCATTAAGAAGCTATGACACTAAGCAAGCAATGGCTAACATCTCCAAAAGCTTTTTATAAAATGTCACATCAGAGATTATGAAACAAAATTAGAGCAAATAGGAATCGGGCATATACTGGCATGGATTGGGGTTTGGTCAACAGATACAGACTTGAATATAGGAATACATGGTTCATTTTAAGATTGGAAAGTATAGTAACACTAATTTCCCAGAGTTTAAAACAAGAAGCCCATAGAAATTAATAAAGTGCTCTAATATATTTTGAAACATGCAACCTTTCGATCACCTATCAAATTTGTTCAAAACCAAACAAAATATAAGCTTTCATTTGGTAACATGCAGTCGCTTATCATATGCAATTCATAGAAATAAACAAAGCAGCACATACCAGAAGAGGTTTTGGATCAAGCTTATTTAGAGGTAAAGTTCCAACTAGTGTCTGTGGTTCTAAATGCTCTTTATCAAGCTGGCTATCTGTTCCAATAACATCCGCTATGTTACTCGCAGAAGTGGCTTGTGTATTATATCCACTATCAGCCTGTTGAATTTAAAAACAAAATTAATACAAGTAAAATTGCTAACTACCTGAAAATTTCAGTAACATGCATATTTATAATGTCCAATCACATGTAAATCCAGACAAAATAAAACAAAACTAAAGTGCGACTATTTTTAGACCGTTCTTGAGCAGCAGCTTACAATCAAACTGCTCAAAACATTATCCTTACCTGGATACTAATGCTCTCAAAAGGAATCGCACTGCTTTCTGCTAATGGTGACGAATACAGATGAGGGCTATCCACATTAAATGCAATTCCAGTCATTGAACTAGTTATTGGGATACTAATATTTGCTATGTTTCCCTTTATCCAAATGCTATCAATCCCTTCATTTGTTCCCAGATCTGCCATATCAACAGTATGATCTTCGTTCTCATCTTCAAGGGCCATTGTGTTTTCACTGATCAAAAGCTTGCGAGACATAATGCAATTTGTTTTACTGTCTGCTTTGAGAAATGAAGATAACGTTGCATCCATTTCAGGCTGCTTGTTAGTTTCTGCCGCAGAATGGATTCTCTCATCAACTCTGTATTCATGTGGAAAAGTTATCTTATCGGGAGGCGTGTGACAAAGAATATGCAGCCTGGGATTCACAGGAGGGCATGTTTTAATAGGTGAACATCCTTCTATGAAAGGAGATGCTGTACAGTGGTCGAAGTTCCCTTCCAAGATCACTGCAGGAGTAACAGGAGACATGAAAGCAAAATCCTTCCCTCCTGCAGAAAAGGAGACAAACAAGATTTGCCAATATCAGAAGGTATTTTAGAAAATTATCCACACCACAAAGAGAATAAGTGAAAGATATGCATTGCTCAAATGGCACAATATAACATTATAAATATATGGAAAATTTAAATGTGGTTAGTAGTTAAAAAACAATCAAGTATAATGTTGTTGCCAAATTCCTTGGTGATATTTCTTAGTGCAAGTTCGCACCGTGAGCTTTGCACTAATAACAAACTTCTACGAAATTGTTAACTTTCCAAATGAGCAAACTATAGTAAACCCTCACAATAATGCACGAGGGGGGAATGGTGGCCGTTATTGCCGATCGTCCGCCATAACCGGGTGTGGGGGGGAAAATATTAATGTTTACCCACAAGGCTGGGTGGGAAGAAGGGATGTCGGATAAAGGGATAAACCAGTGGGAATTCACAGAGCAGGGAGCCGCAGAGCCCGTCGCCCCACATGCAGTGCACCGGGGACGGGCCCGGAAATCAAGCCACCTTCCTGCTGCTCACTCTCTCCACTCCCACAACCGGAAGCAAGCCATGTGCCACCATTTCATTGGGGAACTTGGCAGAAATGGGGGACGGTACAATGGAAGCCTCGCGCCATTACCAGGCGACTGAAACGCGCATGGCCAGGCGACACAGGAAGAGTGGTGCATGCTGCCTCTGCATCCAACACCCCAGGACCTCGCTTTGTGGCAGCCGCTGCAAGCCCCATGCCCAATGCAACAATTATCAAGAGCATTTTATTGCTCGCTCAATCCCCACCACCATCTTTCCGCTGTGCTGCACGTCTATAACCAAAATGCATTATATAAAGGTCTGTAATTGAGAGGGTTTACTGTAAATGCAATAGTAAATAATAATGGCAAAGATTCCAAATTTATCAACATCTAAATAACAAACTTGGAAACATGAGCCTGTCATGGGCTTCTAAAGTCTGTTTTAGCAACCTGGATTGCTCCAAGATAAATCAGATTAAAATACTGTTATATTGTAAAAAAACACACCAATCCACCGAAATGATTTTGCTATCATAATTCAAATGAGTTTTCATGATTATTTTTGTGCAAATAGAAGGAGTATACAAGAACAGATTTCAAATGTTGCCACTTAGAATGGTTGCTTATATTTACCACTTCTAATTTCTAAATAATGTTAAGTTCAAACCTGAAAATGGTATTCTGTCAAACTGAAGTCCAATCGGAGACAAAGCTGGTGTTACAGGATTTGGAGAAAACTTCTCTGGAAACATGGGGCTTGTATTGCTCCCTAAACTGTACGCTCTTCCTGCACCTTGGATAGGACTTGATGAAAATTGCCCCTAAAATTGACAAGGGTGGGTTTATGTAAACTGTGTTGCATTTATGTTCTTCAATTTTCTAGGGCGAGAGCACTTACTTCACCCAAAATGTATTATTTTTAAAAAAACATGGCCCCTTCCCCTCCCCGATAATCAATTACAAGCTTGAGTGAAAAATAAATCTTTCAGATAATTTTCTGAGGCACTTCCCATGAATTTCAAATTCAATTGTACATTTTGATAGTAATAATGAGAAGATTTGTTTTTAACCAAAGCAAAAAATACCTGAACAGCTAACTTTAAGATAGACTAACTTTGCCAGCATTCTTACTTCCTTCCCTTTTACTGAAAGAATAATCTATAACTAGCATTGTCTAGTATTTCATTAATCAAACTATGAATTATGCAGTTAATAAAAAGAGTAAAGCTCAGTTAGTCTCCAAAATAATTAAAATAAATTTAGATTTGCTATCTTTGAGTTAGCTTGTAATCTATCTCCATGTAACCTGCAAGGCTCCTGAAGCAGGTTGGCAACATGTGACCATGGTATTGCGAATGCTGCTCCATAAATGCCTGGCAAGAGGAAATTTAACAATGAACCCATGTTTACCCGCACCACTTATTCCTTGTCAAATCTTGTGGGGAGGTTCTCCAGAGCTAGAGAACCATAGCCACTAACCTCGTACACAGTATATTATAACTATACATTCTATATTACTTTCCCCTTATACATTTCAGTCTGGTTTCAAAAATAATGTTAGAAACAAATAGAGTACTTACAGAACTAGGAGTTTTTATAGTACTCTTACATAGAACTGGAGAGGACTCCAAAGAACACAGATGTCCATGGGATTGGATAGGACCAGCACAATTACTTTCCTCTGGAGAAGGGAGGAACGAGCCATCAGAGCAACTTCTTTCACCATCTATAAATAGTTTCCTTCGAAGCGAAGAGGCACTTAAACTTTCATGCAACTGGTCAGCAGACTCTTCTGATTTATAGTATTCACCTGCACACAGAGAAAGGTAACTTCAGTTAGCATTGTTGAAAACATACAGTACAATTAAAGAAAAGTGCTTGAGATCAATCATACTTTTCACTATCAAGGAAATTCTCTAACAGGACTTCCAAACAATCCCAATTACAGGAAGCAAATACGTGCTATATAGATCATTAAAACACCACGGTGACGATTTCAGAATGGATGAGAGCAGCTCAATTCTCATAAACAAAATGTAAAGTAATCGGAATCTGACCTGATTTACCTCTAGGTAGGTACATAAACCAACCTCATTTTGAAATGTGGTATTAATACATTAAAATTATATTGCAATGAACAAAATCTAAGTGGTTGGCAAATTGAAGCAGTTTTCCCCAATGTCTTTTCTATCACTTCAATGATCAGAATTAAATCATTCAATTTCTCATCACATACATGTAATATGAACTCTTTTTTTTTTTTTTAATCACCCTTATTAACTTATCCATGTTTGCAAGTAGATTAACTAAATGTACTATTTCAAACTTTTAATATTGAAATAAGGAAGCACTGAGATATTTTTTTGTTAATTTGTTTATAATGAATCAAACCTATTTTTAGTATCTCAAATTTGATGCTAAATGGAAATTCATTTCTTCATAAAGGAACTCACACATGAAGAACTATGTTTTAAAGGCTGTAATTAAACAGCATTATCCCATCCATGTGAATTATTTTTATCAATGATCAGCAAACAGAAATATGTGACATTCACTACTAATTATGTGACCTTATTTACAAATAAAATGGACCCATGAACAAGGTTATTTGATAGTATAAATGACATTCAAGTAAAGGTGGTATCAAAGAAGTGAGTCTTATTTCTTCATATTTTTGAAACTGCACGTTAACAACCAGCTAATCCTTTTTTTAAAATATTACCTATCATTTGTTCTAGATCAAAGTCCACAGGTAATGACAATAAGGTTTGACAAGCTGCTGCAAAGGAAAATAGAAACATGATTATTAAACGAATTGCATTAAAGTGCTTATTCATATTTACAGCAAATACTAATTTTGTGTTTGCAGTCGGAAGATAATTTTGTTTTACTCTCATTGTATAGAAATTGAACATATTGGAGAGGCACATAATTTTCCAATTTTTCAGGTAAACTTATGTTTAGCCATTATTTATGCATCCATATTTATCATGCAACTGGCATAAATAATATTAAGATCTTTCATAAAATGTGCAATGGCGAATTTTATTTCAAGTGTTGTACAAAATAAGCATGAAAATACACAGTTAATTTATTTGCCTTTATATACAAGGAAGCGTAGCTGTCGGCTGATTATCAGCAACATTGTCTTTAAAGATTTGGCACAATGTGGTGAAGTGGTCATTCATTTCCCCTGTATTTTACATTCATATTGTTTGGCGTTAAAGCATAAAATTGCAGTGCAAAACATTATTATTTAAACGGGTAAGGAGGTGTTGTTCAGCGATTTATCTGAATACATATACATGCACACATATATATATATATATATACACGAGTACATGTGTGTGATATACAGTAATGTATTTTAAATAATTCTATTGCAACCTGCATATTCATGTAAGCAGCAGCCTCAGTCCCCGTGGATGCTAGATGGCGGAATTTACTGTAAGTGTAGTTGCACCATAGGAAATGAAGGAACTTTTTATCAAGACTAAACGTGATTACCAAAAACACGAGTCAGGAAAGAGTCAAGAGTGTTTTATTGTCATATGTACCGAAACGGAACAATGACATTTTTACTTATGTGGGCAAATTAGGAGCCAAATTCAAAATCAAGTTAATGAGCATTGAAAGTTGATTAAGGATATCTACAATAGAATTATTACAAATTGATTGAAATGAAAAATTGAGTGAATGCGAAAGGGAATGTAGTAAACATTGTGCAGCTAAGATTTTCAAAAATAGAACATAAAAAGGATACAAAAGCAGGTTAATTGACCAGAAACACAGAATAATATTGAGGATTACTTAGGATGGAAAATAGTTTGAAGTAGTCTATTTCATATTTGAAGTCTGATGCACTTTTCTTCCAAATCTACTATGAAGTTACATGATTTGATGGGGAATATGCTGACTTTTCTAAAAAGGGGTAAAAAGTTGCCAAATTAATAACAAATGCCATATTAATGCAATAAATTTCTTAGGCTATACATTTCTGGAAGTAAGAATAAGAACGGAGTATACACTTGTATAAAGGAATTGAAGCATGTGGATTAACAGAGAACTAGGGGTGCCAAGTGATCATTACAAGTGAAGAAAGATAAAGCAATTGAAAAGTAAAAAACTTTGATGCAGTTATGACCAGAAATTCCTAGTCACCTGAAATAAAAAAATTAAATAAAATAAAAGTGGGATTAGACTATGTAGCTTTTCTGAAGAATGATACGTTTTGTGCGGTAAAGTTTAGGTTGGTGTTTTACTTCAGTTATAAAATACATTAAAAATATACTATCTTCATGATAATTCAATCCCACTTTCATTGCTTACTATTTTACCAATGTATTAAGAATCACTAGTCGGGTGCATGAAGTAACAACATTCATCATGTGGAAATTTGTGATTCATCAAACTTAAAATAAATAGTAGTTTTTTAAGATTAAGAAAATTCATATAGTATTATATCTGGGATAATTATCAGTGAGGAGAAGTCTACAGTGTGGGCCAAAGTAAAATAGGCAGTTTTGCGTCTCAAAAGTATCATTTAGCATTGTTTAATAGAAACTAACTTAATGTAAACATGAAGTAATTGCTTAATTCGTTATTATATTCAGGTATTAGACCGTTAATTAAAAATTGATTTTTTTGGACACAATTTAAATCAATGGTGTTCAAACTACATGCTATTACATGATAACCACTAACCATTATGCTTCTCAGGTAACACATTAGATTCTTTCGTGTAAACTGAAGAATTCCTATTCCAGGATGAGCCTGAAAGGAAGCAAAAAGGAACTTTATTTTTTTACCTATGCATTATATATCGTTACATTCTTTGAAAATTCCGGAAATAATCCCACAACTACTACCACAAAAACTTCCCTTTGCATTTGGATATCATATATTATTAATCTTAGATAAATATTGATTTCGGCAAAATTTCTCAAGCAAAGTATGTGACTTCAAAAATAATTTTGTGGGCAGTGCAAGCAGCATTCTTAAGTACTCTATTCACATGGAATCTGGAACAAAGAACAAACAGCTGGAAAAACTCTGTGAGAAAGGTCGACCCGAAACGTCACCCATTCCTTCTCTTCAGGGATGCTGCCTGTCCCACTGAGTTACTCCAGCTTTTTGTGTCATCTTCAGCTGGTGGGACTCATCAGAACTGTATCTGGGGATGCATGGGATAGTTGGACTTCAAGACCTTGATCAGTAGTTGCTGCTCCAGTCACATCTCTGATCCCCAATTATCATACAGACAGCCCACTGCCATTACCCTGCAGAACACATTTGGTGCGGCACGGTTGCACAGCGGTAGAGTTACTGCTTTACAGCACCAGAGTCTATGGACAAATCCTGATTACGGGGGCTATCTGTACAGAGTTTGTATGTTCTCCCCACGACCATGTGGCTTTTCCGTGGGTGCTCATTTCCTTTCACACTCCAAAGATGTATAGGTTTGGAGATAAATTGGCTTCGGCAAAAAAATATACTGTGCCCTCCATAATGTTTGGGACAAAGACCCGTCATTTATTTATTTGCCTCTGTACTCCACAATTTGAGGTTTGTAATAGAAAAAATGTTTGGCTAATGTCTCTAACAATTGTATTCGTGTTTCTCAGTCTCATAATGGCTTCTTTGACTTTCATTGACACAAATTTGGTCCTCATGTTGATAAACAGCAATAAAAGTTTCAAAAGGTGATTGAAAGACTAGGTGCTGAGAGCTCTCTTAGTGTATACCTGCATTAAGGGGGCAATTAAAGACACCTGAGCAATTACAAACACCTGTTAAGCCATGTGTCACAAACATTATGGTGTCCGGAAATGGGATGACTATGTATAAACACAGCTGCAATGTTTACATGGTGAAATCAAAATGTATAAAAACGGCCTTTAATAAAATTTGACAATGTGCACTTTCACCACATGTGATTTTTTTCTATTACAAATCTCAAATTGTGATGCACAGAGGCAAATAAATAAATGTGTCCTTGTCCCAAACATTATGGAGGGCACTGTAAAGTGTCCCTAGTGTGTAGTGGCTAGTGCAGATCGCTGGTCGGCACGGACTTGGTGAGCCAAAGGGCCTATGACCACATTGTATCTCACAACTAAACTCTGAATCATGAGAGTTCCTGGTGTTTAAATCTTCTATGCTGGGAATCAGACATGAACCCCTAACAGAAGTCCCGCAAGAATACACCCCCCCCCCCCCAGCTTTGTGCAGAGGCTGGCTCCTATGTTTTCCCACCTCCTTCTTTTGGGCGCTCAGAAGGTGCTGCCTTCCCCACTCTTTGGCCGCACAGTTCTCCCCAGCCTGGTGTTTTCTCCATTGTACAAACTCAACAGACATTTGGGGAGAACTGAGAATAAGAAAGACAGCTTCCATAACATTCAACAAAAGGTGATGAGGAGAGACAAGAAGATCCCGATGATTCATTATTACAAGGATACTGCTAATCTAAGGTATTACAAGGATTCTGCCAATGTAATGGCCTGCCCATCACCAGCTCACGAATGCTACCCCTGCATCGAGCAACTCATTGCTGCAGGGGCACCAACGTAGGGCAGGAGTTCATAACAAGATTCCTGCTCAACAGCAAGTAGCAGAAAGATTTATGCCAGGGTTCTGGCACCCAAGATTCAAGCAGAGCTGCTGAAAGGGTTGGCGTTTGTTGCAGCCTTCCAACATAGCAGTACTGAGGAAGGGTCTGCGGAAGGGTCTTGACCCGAAACGTCACCCATTCCTTCTCTTCAGAGATGCTGCCTGTCCCGCTGAGTTACTTCAGCTTTTTGGTCTAGCTTCGGTTAAAACCAGCTTCTGCAGTTCCATCTTACACTCTAAACGTAATGATGTAGTTTGGTTTAAATTCCATTTGCGTGACATCCATTAGTACTTTGAGCACTGTGCAAAGTACCAATGTTCTCTGTTTTTTTAGAAACTGAGCTTTTAAATATTATTTTAATTTGATACCAGGGACACAATCAGAAAAAAAATAGCTATTTAAAAAAAACCTCACATTTGGTTCGATGAAACTGTGGAAATGGTTTCCCCTCAGTTTGAGTCCAAGGAGAAGGTACAATGACACTATTAGAAAAAAACTAGAAAAATTCAAGTCAGATAAACAGAATTTTAGAACAAATGTTAGAATTAAACTTTTTTCAAGTTTGAAATAATAATAAAACAATAACACTGAATAAATTCCTATGATTTTAAGATTTCAAATGACATTCCTCCCATGGAGCGTGCTAAAGGCCAAGATATTAAATCAGCTAAAATGAATAATCAAATATCTATATTAAGTGATTACTGAACGGTATACACGTTCATTGATAAAGGATCTTAAGTATTTTTAAATAATTGTTATCTTACAAAATATCCGCATATGTGCATAAACTGCGAGTATGAATCTGTTAAGAGTTAGAAATGGTCACTATAAAATATTTTTTAACAATGATAGTACACGGTTGTTTATGAATCACAACTACCCCCCCCCCCCCCCCCCCCATCCACCAATTTGACCCAAGTACTCACCTCTTCAATGGCTTTTTGGTTTTTTGCCTCAATCTCATTATCTAATCTAAACACACAAACAAAAAGAATAAGAACATTTGTTTGCTGATTTTGAATCAACTTTTCCTCAATAGAAAATCCAATAATTCTAAATGCTCTTTTAAACCTTTAAACCCCACCTCTGAACTACAGATTATTCTATTATTCGATTAGAAACATTAACTCCCTTACACTGCAAATAATAAATGAGAATATTTTCTGTGTGTGCAAAATACAATGAATATATCTGAACTTAGAATATTCTATGTGTAGGAAGGAACTGCAGATGCTGGTTTAAACCAGAAATTGACACAAAAAGCTGGAGTAACTCAGCAGGACAGGCAGCATGTCTGGAGAGAAGGAATGGGTGATGTTTCAGGTCTGAAGAAGGGCCTCGACCCGAAACATCACTCATTCCTTCTCTCCAGAGATGCTGCCTCTCCCACTGAGTTACTCCAGATGCTTGTGTTCTTTAGAACATTCTATTATCTTAAAATATGGAAATAACCGTTTTTGTTGAATACAGCATAAATACATTCAAAATTGTAAGCATAATATGCAAATCAACCAATCCATTACACAATCCCACAGAACAAACAAGTACAATGTTACACAGAAAATCCTATGGTTGACTAAATGAACATATACTAATTCAGAAGAAGGAACTAGAAGGCTCAAACTATTGATCAGATTTGAAAATAAGAAAGAAAATGTCTCAAGTCTTTTCACACTAAAAGTATACAATTTTAACAGTATTGCATAAGTAGAGAACATCATCTCACACACACTTTAATCAAATGAATACACCTGACGTAAATCTTTTCAGGATAAAACTGCTGACCTGATGCAGCTCATATATGCTGATTGTTGGTGAACATCTTCTGGATCAATATCAATTGGATGTAAAATGGCAAGCTCACCAATGGACCATTTAAATTTTCCAGGAGTCTAAATAAGGAAAGTAGAGTATGTTCAATCTAGATTTTATAAATTGTTTTCAGGACTATTTACAGCCACAAGAATCTGGATTAAGATGAATAGACAACTTTCAAATGGAAGGGATTTTAATTCTGAGAAAAATCAAAATATTCAAGAAAATTTGAAAACTCTGATAGAACATCAGTACAGATGCACTCTGATACAACATCTGTATTGTGGCCTTCAGTCCACAAAGTCTATGCCAAATATGATGTCAAGTTAAACTATTCTCTTCTGCATGCAAGTGATCCATATCGTTCCAGTCACTGCATATCCACGTGCCTATCGAAAAATCTCTTAAATACCACTATCGTATCTAGCTCAACCACCACCCCAGTCATTGAGTTCCAGGCACTCACCACTGTGTAAAAAAAACTCTCTGCACATGTCCTTTACATCCTGCCCCTCTCACTTTAACGCTATGCATTTAATCTTGACATTTCCACCCTGGGAAAATGTTCGGACTGACTACCCCATCTATGCCTCTCATAATTTTATATTTCAGCCAGGTCCCCACTCAGCCTCCCATGAACCAGTGAAAACAACCCAAATCTGTCCAATCTCTCCAGTCACTCTACACCTCCATCCCCCACCAGGAGGGTCTTAAAGCCCTCCATTTCTTTCTTGACCGCAGATCCAACCAATCCCCGTCTACTGATACTCTCCTTCGCCTAGCGGAGCTGGTCCTTACCCATAACAACTTTACGTTTGACTCCTCCCATTTCCTCCAAATAAAAGGCGTAGCTATGGGCACGCACATGGACCCAACCTATGCCTGCCTCATTGTAGGGTAGGACGAACAATCTTTGTTCGAGGCGAACCATGGCTCTATCCCCGAACTCTACCTCCGCTACATCGACGACTGCATTGGTGCTACCTCCTGCACCCATACACAACTCACTGGCTTCATCCATTTCACCACTAACTTCCACCCGGCACTCAAATACACCCAGACCATTTCCACCATTTCTGGACCTCGCTATTTCAATCGCAGGTGATAGATTACTGACCAACATCTACTATAATCCCATGGCCATCTGGACTACACTCCATCCCCTACTGCCAATTCCTCCGTTTATACCGCACCTGCACCCAGGATGAGGTGTTCCACACCCGGGCATCGGAGATGTCCTTATTCTTCAGGGAACGGGGGCTCCCTTCTTCTACTATAGATGAGGCTCTCACCAGGGTCTCTTCTATACCCCATAACTCTGCTCTGACTCCCCATCCCCCCCACTAGTCCCCCTTGTCCTCACCTTCCGCCCTACCAGCCGTCATGGACAACAAATAATCGTCCAACATTTTCGCCACCTCCAATGGGATCCCACCACTGGCCACATCTTCCCATTCCTCCCTGTCTGCTTTCCGCAGAGACCGCTCCCTCTGTAACTGCCTGGTCAATTCGTCCCTTCACACCCAAACTACCCCCTCTTCTGGCACTTTCCCTTGCAACCGCAGGAAATGCTACACTTATCGCTTTACCTTCCCCCTTGACTCCATTCAAGGACCCAAGCAATCTTTCCAGGTGTGGCAGAGGTTCACCTGTACCTCCTCCAACCTCATCTATTGCATCCGCTGCTCTAGGTGTCAGCTGCTCTACATCGGTGAGACCAAACGTAGGCTTGGCGATCGCTTCGCACAACACCTCCACTCGGTTCGCAATAACCAACCTGATCTCCCGGTGGCTCAGCACTTCAACGCCCCCTCCCATTCCAATCCAACCTTTCTGTTCTGGGCCTCCTCCATGGCCAGTGTGAGGCCCACCGTAAATTGGAGGAGCAGCACCTCATATTTCGCTTGGGCAGTTTACACCCCAGCTGTGTGAACATTGACTTCTCCAATTTCAGGTAATCCCTGCTTTCTCCTCCCGTTCTCAGCTCTCACTCGGCCCACTGTCTCCGCCTCTTCCTTTCTTCTTCACATCCCCCCCACCCTCGCGTCAGTCTGAAGAAGGGTCTCGACCCGAAACGTTGCCTATTTCCTTCGCTCCATAGGTGCTGCCTCACCCGCTGAGTTTCTCCAACATTTTTGTCTACCTTCTAATACCCTCTAAGCTGGGGAACATTCTGGTAAATCTCTTCTGCACCCTCTCCAATGCCTCCGCAGCCTACCAGAACTACATACAATACTCCAAATGCGGCCTCATCAAAGTTCTATAAACCTGCAACATGATTTCCTGACTCTTATACTCAATGTTGTGACTGATGAAAGAGAGCATACTATACACCTTCTTTACCACTCTACCTGTGTTACCATTTCAGGGAGTAATGTTCTTGGACCCCAATATCCCTCTGTACATCAATACTGCAAAACATCTTGCCATTAAATGTATATTTACCCCTCACATTCAACCTCCCAAATTGCAATATTTCACACTTGCACAAATTAAGTGATAATACCATCACTTCTGTAGCCGATCGATATCCGCTGTAACTTTGACATATCTCCAAACTTATCAACCAATTTTTCTACTTTTACAAGAAAAGCCTTCCTTCACCGAATTTTTATCCATTTGACTCTCCTCGGCTGACTAACGCTGAAAAACTAACTTTCATTGCTAACAGCAAATCCTTTTTTAGGATATTGCTTTTTTTTTAATAATTGTAGAAATCATTTCCTTACAATACAAACAAAGTAAAAATTGTACAGCAAAAAAAAACTCACGATACAGGTAATTTGAAATAATCTAAAATGCCACAAAACATCAGACAATCAAAGGAAGCATTTTCATGTAATTGACTTCTGATACAAAATCATCAACTAATATCTATAAATTCTATCTTTGCCTCCACCAGTCAAGCACTTTTACCATTTTATGTTTTAATTATATAAAATACTGTATGGCCGAGTAGTGTTAAGGACATGAAAATGACTAACATCAGAATCGGGGTTTTTCACCAGTCTGAAGACAGAAGGGCTGGGAATCACCGACTTGTGCAGTCTTGCATAATCGCTGGGACTCTCAAAAGGGTTCAAGACAGGAGGCCGCCCTGGTGTTTCAGGAGTTATGTGCAACTTTGTCTCATTCTTCACTTCTCCCATTCTTTAAAAGCAGCTTTCCACTTTCAATCAACTTTAGGTGAAACAGAAGCATATACATTAAAAGTAAACAAATTATAAAGTGCGAAGAAAGATTAAAAAAAAAACGTTATCTCTGATACACAGTGGGAATTTCTACTTCCCCCTCTCCCTGTTTACTAACACCGACCTTTCCCCATCTCTAACCGTTTAACCCCCTCTACTGATTTCTCCCCTTTACCTCTCTCTCCCATTTTACCCCCCCATGTCCCTCCCCAATATCTCTCAATGCCACTCCCTCCTTTATCCTCCTCTCACTCATGCGTTTGACTGTCATTTGTACCAGCAAGGGAACAATGGAATTCCTGTTGCAATTCCCTCCCTTTTATACCCACTTCTCCCTGCCAGACCCTCTCCATCCATCCCCCATTACTCTTCTCTACCTCGTCCTCCTTTACCTCTATCAATCTCTCTCCTTTATTCGTTATTTCTCCCTCCTTTACTCATCCATCTCTCCCTCCTGCACCTCTCGTTCTTTCCTGTACACCTCTATCTATCTATCTCTCTTCCTCTCCTTTACCTCTCATTCCTCCTGTACTCCACTATCTCTTTCTCTACCTCACCTTTTATTCCCGCCTGTACCCTTCTATCGACTTCCCTCCTATGCCTCTATCTATCACTCTTCCTAATCGTTTACCTCTCGTTCCTTCCTGTACCCCTGTATACCATCCCTTCCTGCACCGATCGATATCCCACCTGTACCCTATCTCTTCCCATATTTGCATTCCCTTCTGTATCAATCTATCTCTCCTACTTTTACATCCTCCTGCTTCTCTCACCCCTTACCTTTCCTTTATCCCCTCCCCTCCCCCTGTACCCCTCACCCTCTGAAAACTGACCCACCTCCTAACAGCTCATCTCTTTTTAGCCCCACCCTTTTAAAAAAAAATTGTAGAAACTCTCTCACCTTCCTACAAACCCTTCAGTCTCCTACCTGTAAAAAACACCCCCCTGCAGGTATTTGAAACAATAACAGAAAATGCCCCTCACCAGACAATCAAAGAAACATTTTCATGTAATTGACTTCTGATACAAAATCATCAACTAATATCTATAAATTCCATCTTTGCCTCCACCAGTCAAGCACTTTTACCATTTTATGTTTTAATTATATAAAATACTGTATGGCCCAGTAGTGTTAAGGACATGAAAATGACTAACATCAGAATCGGGGTTTTTCACCAGTCTGAAGACAGAAGGGCTGGGAATCACCGACTTGTGCAGTCTTGCATAATCGCTGGGACTCTCAAAAGGGTTCAAGACAGGAGGCCGCCCTGGTGTTTACCCCTTCACCCAACTTTGTCCCATTCTTCACTCCTGTACCCTTTAAAAGCAGCTTTCCCCTCACCAATCAACTTTAGGTACCCAGAAGCATATACATTACCCCTAAACGCCCACCTCCTGAAGAAAGATTAAAAAAAAAAAACGTATCTCTGATACACCCCTCCTGTACCCCCCCTCTCCCCCTTTACTAACCCTCACCCCCCCCTCCTGTAACCGTTCACCCCCACCTCCTGTATTTCTCCCCTTACCCCCCCCCCCCCCATGTACCCCTCCCCAATATCCCTCAATGCCACTCCCTCCTTACCCCCTCACCCTCACCTCCTCACCCGTTCACTGTCATCCTGTACCCCTCAAGGGAACAATGGAATTCCTGTACCAATTCCCCCCTTTTGTACCCCTCTTCCACACCCTGCCTGTACCCCTCCATCCATCCCCCATTACCCCTCTACCCACACCTCCTGTACCTCTATCACCCACTCTCCTGTACCCGTTACCCACCCCTCCTTTACCCATCACCCTCTCCCTCCTGCACCTCTCGTTCACACCTCCTGTACACCTCTATCTACCTCTCTTCTGTACCTCCTTTACCCTCATTCCTCCTGTACCCCCACTATCTCCTCCTCTACTCACCTTTCCCACCCGCCTGTACCCTTCTATCGACTTCCCTCCTATGCGTCTATCTATCACTCTTCCTCCTCGTTTACCTCTCGTTCCTTCCTGTACCCCTCTATCTGCCTCCCTCCTGCACCCCTCTATCTCCCACCTGTACCCTATCTCTCTCCCTCACTTTGCATTCCCTTCTGTATCTATCTATCTCTTCCTCCCTTGTTTCCTCCTGCTTCTCTCACCCTTACCTTTCTCCCCTTTCCCCCTGTACCCCTCACCCTCTTCACCTGACCCACCTCCTATACCCCTCATCTCTCTGTGCCCCACCCTCTCCCCAAAAACCCCGAACCTCTCTCACCTTCCTCCTGTACCCTTCATCTCCTCCTGTATCCCTCACCCCCCTCCTGTATCCTTCACACACCTCCTGTACCCCTCACCCCCCTCCTGCATCCCTCACCCGCCTCCCGTACCCCTCACCCACACCTCCTGTACCCCTCACCCACACCTCCTGTACCCCTCACCCACACCTCCTGTACCCCCCACCCACACCTCCTGTACCCCCCACCCCCACACCTCCTGTACCCCTCACCCCCACACCTCCTGTACCCCTCACCCCCCCTCCTGTACCCCTCACCCACACCTCCTGTACCCCTCACCCACACCTCCTGTACCCCTCACCCACACCTCCTGTACCCCTCACCCACACCTCCTGTACCCCTCACCCACACCTCCTGTACCCCTCACCCACACCTCCTGTACCCCTCACCCACCCTCCTGTACCCCTCACCCCCTCCTGTACCCCCTCACCCACACCTCCTGTACCCCTCACCCACACCTCCTGTACCCCTCACCCACACCTCCTGTACCCCTCACCCTCCTGTACCCCTCACCCACACCTCCTGTACCCCTCACCCACACCTCCTCCCGTACCCCTCGCCCACACCTCCCGTACCCCTCACCCACACCTCCCGTACCCCTCACCCACACCTCCTGTACCCCTCACCCACACCTCCTGTACCCCCACCCACACCTCCTGTACCCCTCACCCACACCTCCTGTACCCCTCACCCACACCTCCTGTACCCCTCACCCACACCTCCTGTACCCCTCACCCACACCTCCTGTACCCCTCACCACCCTCCTGTACCCCTCACCCACACCTCCTGTACCCCTCACCCACACCTCCTGTACCCCTCACCCACACCTCCTGTACCCCTCACCCTCCTGTACCCCCTCACCCACACCTCCTGTACCCCTCACCCACCCTCACCCACACCTCCTGTACCCCTCACCCACACCTCCTGTACCCCTCACCCACACCTCCTGTACCCCTCACCCACACCTCCTGTACCCCTCACCCACACCTCCTGTGTACCCTCACCTCCCCCCTCACCTGTACCCCTCACCCACACCTCCTGTACCCCTCACCCCCACCTCCTGTACCCCTCACCACACCTCCTGTACCCCTCACCCACACCTCCTGTACCCCTCACCCCCCCCTCACCCACACCTCCTGTACCCCCACACCTCCTGTACCCCCCACACACCTCCTGTACCCCCACCCCCTCCTGTACCCCCACCCCCACCTCCTGTACCCCTCACCCCACCTCCTGTACCCCTCACCCACACCTCCTGTACCCCTCACCCACACCTCCTGTACCCCTCACCCTCCTGTACCCCCTCACCCACACCTCCTGTACCCCTCACCCACACCTCCTGTACCCTCACCCACACCTCCTGTACCCCTCACCCCCACACCTCCTGTACCCCTCACACACACCTCCTGTACCCCTCACCCACACCTCCTGTACCCCTCACCCCCTCACCCCTCACCTCCTGTACCCCTCACCCCACCCTCCTGTACCCCTCACCACCCCCCTCCTCACCCCCCACCTCCTGTACCCCTCACACACCTCCTGTACCCCTCACCCACACCTCCTGTACCCCTCACACCCCCCTCCACCCCCACCTCCTGTACCCCTCACACCCTCCTGTACCCCTCACCCACACCTCCTGTACCCCTCACCCCACCCCCTCACCCACACCTCCTGTACCCCTCACCCCACACCTCCTGTACCCCACACCTCCTGTACCCCACACCTCCTGTACCCCACACCTCCTGTACCCCTCACCCACACCCTCCTGTACCCCTCACCCACACCCTCCTGTACGCCTCCTTCACCCTCACAGCCGCTCTCAGGTCGTTAGAGTCCAAACTCCCTTCAACGCGGCGACAGCCAATCAGCGCCGCCCCTGAGCGCGGCCAATCAAATTCAAACCTTGGCCGAACCGCCGCCCTCGCAACAAACTTTATTGGAAGTAAACAGCCGGACAATCTTAGCTTAGCTCCTCCCCGCTGCCGCCGCCGCCGCTGTCCCGCCGGCCGGAGACAACCCGACCCTCATGTTGCCTCCCCCGGAGTGTCTTGGCTGAGAAGGTTTGAGCCAAAGATACGACATCTAGTGTATTTGGTTTGAGCCGCTCGAGTCTGTGAGCGGGCGAGAGGGCTGAGCGATGGCGAATGCGGCGAATCTGAACGCGGTGCGGGAGACGATGGACGGTGAGTGAGTGAGTGCGTCTCCTTCAGGCAGCAGCGGCGGCGGCGGCGGCCCGGACACTCGCGTCTCTCGGCGCCGGCCGTCCAGTCTCCTATGGCCCGGGAAACGCTACTTCGGCGCCTGGAAACGGGCTGGAGATCATCGAAAGCGCGCAGGGTGGGACGGAGGGGCTGTTGTGGGGGCAGTGAGGGATGCACCACCATCAAATGTGTCGCTCCCCCTCTCCCCCAACACCAGTCTCTCCCCCAACTCAATCTGGCCCCCATGGCGAATCTCCCCGAAACTCCACGCTCTCCGGGAGACGACTGGACCACCTCTGAGTGAGTGAGTGCGTCTCCTTCAACAGCAATCTCGGCCCCAACTCGCAATCTCTCCGCCAACTCCAGTCTCCTATCCCCAAACACCACTACTCCCCCAACTCCACCTCTGGAGATCATCGAAAGCGCGCCTCTCCCCCAACTCCACCTCTCCCCCAACAGTGACCTCTGCCCCAACTCAAACCTCTCCCCAACTCCACCTCTCCCCCAACTCCACCTCTCCCCCAACTCCACCTCTCCCCCAATTCAATCTCTCCCCCTTACTCCCTCTTCCTGAGCTGACGTGATCAGCTGGCGCTGCTCTGCAAAACCCGGGACCTGTCACAGTGGTGAACGACAGACAACATGGGGGGGACTGACTGGTGAAGGATACGGTGGAGGATATATGTAACGATATGTAACGAGCTGTTCCTTCTTAAACACTATCAGAGAAGGTCGTTGAGGCGGGTGTAACATAACCACTTTTAAAGGGCACGTGGACAGGTACATGGACGAGAAAGGTTTAGAGGCATATGGGCCATTGGTAGACAGATGGGACTAATGTAGACGGGGCATCGTATTCAGCATAACTATGGAAGCCCAGTTGGATCTTAGATTATACTTAACAACGTTAAGGATTCATGAATGAAATCATGTTGCAGCCAGTGTGTAGGAAAGAACTGCAGATGCTGGTTTAAATCGAAGGTAAACACAAAATACTGAAGTAACTCAGCAGGCCAGGCTGCATCTCTGGAGAGGAGGAATGGGTGACGTTTCGGGTTGAGACCCTTCTTCAGACTGATGTTGTAGCCACATTGTTTTGCAAGATGTGTGTTGTTTAATGACAAAAATAGGGAAAGCTAGTAGTCAGTGTGTGAGGCAGGAGGCAGAGAAGGGTAGCACTCGGACCCAAAATGTAGGGGAGAAAGAAGAAAAAGATAATAAACAGCGAATCAGAGGGGGTTGGTTTCTTAAATGTGTATATTTTTAAATACTAGGAGCGTTGTAAGAAAGGTGGATGAGCTTAGAGCCTGGATTGACACTTGGAAGTATGATGTTGTGGCGATCAGTGAAACATGGTTGCAGGGGGGCTGTGATTGGAAACTAAATATTCCAGGATTTCATTGCTTCAGGTGTGATAGAATTGGTGGGGCAAGAGTGGAGGTGTTGCATTGCTTGTCAGGGAAGATATTACAGCAGTGCTTTGGCAGGATAGTTTAGAGGGCTGGTCTAGGGAGGCTATTTGGGTGGAACTGAAAATGGGAAAGGTGTAGCAACACTTATAGGGGTGTATTATAGACCGCCTAATGGGGAGCGAGAATTGGAAGAGCAAATATGTAAGGAAATCACAGATATTAGTAGTAAGCACAAGGTAGTGATTGTGGAAGATTTCAATTTTCCACACATAGACTGGGAAACACATTCTGTAAATGGGCTGGATGGTTTGGAGTTTGTAAAAATGTGTGCAGGATAGTTTTTTGCAGCAATACATAGAGGTACCTACTAGAGAAGGGGCAGTGGTGGACCTCCTGTTAGGAAATGAGACAGGTCAGGTGGCAGAGGTATGTGTTGGGGAAAACTTCGGGTCCAGTGATCACAATACCATTAGTTTCAATATAATTATGGAGAGGGTCAGAACTGGACCTAGGGTTGAGATTTTTGATTGGAGAAAGGCTAACTCTGAGGAGATGTGAAAGGATTTAAAAGGAGTGAATTGGGACATTTTGTTTTATGGGAAGGATGTGGAAGAGAAATGGAGGACATTTAAAGGTGAAATTTTAAGAGTACAGAATCTTTTTGTCCCTGTTCGGTTGAAAGGAAATAGTAAAAATTGGAAAGAGCCATGGTTTTCAAGGGAAATTGGACTTCTTTCGGAAAAAGAGAGAGATCTACAATAATTATAGGCAGCATGGAGTAAATGAGGTGCATGAGGAGTATAAAGAATGTAAAAAGAATCTTAAGAAAGAAATTAGAAAAGCTAAAAGAAGATATGAGGTTTCTTTGGCAAGTAGCGTGAAAGTAAATCCAAAGGGTTTCTACTGCTATATTAATAGCAAAAGGATAACGAGGGATAAAATTGGTCCAGAGCGGATAGAGTGGTTAGAGTGGACAGCTATCTGCAGAGCCAAAAGAGATGGGGGAGATATTGAACCATTTATTTTCTTCGGTATTCACCAAGGAGAAGGATATTGAATTATGTGAGGTAAGGGAAACAAGTATAGTAGCTATGGAAACTATGAGATTCAAAGAAGAGGAAGTACTGACACTTTTGAATAAAAGTGGATAAGTCTTCAGGTCCTGACAGGATATTCCCTGGGACATTGAGGGAAGTTAGTGTAGAAATAGCAGGGGCTATGACAGAAATATTTCAAATGTCATTAGACACGGGAATAGTGCCGGAGGATTGGCTTTCTGCGCATGTTTTTCCATTGTTTAAAAAGGGTTCTAAGAGTAAACCTAGCAATTATAGACCTGTTAGTTTGACGTCAGTGGTGGGCAAATTAATGGAAAGGTTACTTAGAGATAATATATATAAGCATCTGGATAAACAGGGTCTGATTAGGAACAGTCAACGTGGATTTGTGCCTGGAAGGTCATGTTTGACTAATCTTCTTGAATTTTTTTAAAAGGTTACTCGGGAAATTGATGAGGGTAAAGCAGTGGATGTTGTCTATGTGGACTTCAGTAAAGCGTTTGACAAGGTTGCTCATGGAAGGTTGGTTAAGAAGGTTCAATTGGTGGGTATTAATGTTGGAGTAGCAAGATAGATTCAACAGTGGCTGAATGGGAGATGCCAGAGAGTAATGGCGCATGGCTGTTTGTCAGGTTGGAGGCCGGTGACTAGTGGGGTGCCACAGGGATCTGTGTTGGGTCCACTGTTGTTTATCATGTACATCAATGATCTGGATGATGGTGTGGTAAATTGGATTAGTAAGTGTGTAGATGATACTAAGATAGGTGGTGTTGTGGATAATGACGTAGATTTTCAAAGTCTACAGAGAGATTTAGGCCATTTGGAAGAGTGGACTGAAAGATGGCAGATGGAGTTTAATGCTGATAAGTGTGAGGTGCTACATCTTGGCAGGACAAATCAAAATAGGACGTACATGGTAAATGGTAGTGAGTTGAAGAATGCAGTTGAACAGAGGGATCTAGGAATAACTGTGCACAGTTCCCTGAAGATGGAATCTCATGTAGATAGGGTGGTAAAGAAAGCTTTTGGTGATGGCCTTTATAAATCAGAGCATTGAGTATAGAAGTTGGGATGTAATGTTAAAATTGTACAAGGCATTGGTGAGGAAGGGTCTGGAGTATGGTGTACAATTTTGGTCGCCTAGTTATAGGAAGGATGTCAACAAAATAGAGAGAGTACAGAGGAGATTTACTAGAATGTTGCCTAGGTTTCAGCAACTAAGTTACAGAGAAAGGTTGAACAAGTTAGGTCTTTATTCTTTGGAGCGCAGAAGGTTAAGGGGGGACTTGATAGAGGTTTTTAAAATGATGAGAGGGATAGACAGAGTTGACGTGGATAAGCTTTTCCCATTGAGAGTAGAGAAGATTCAAACAAGAGGACATGACTTGAGAATTAAGGGACAGAAGTTTAGGGGTAACATGAGGGGGAACTTCTTTACTCAGAGAGTGGTAGCTGTGTGGACTGAGCTTCCAGTGGAAGTGGTGGAGTCAGGTTCGATTTTATCATTTAAAAATAAATTGGATAGGGTATATGGATGGGAAAGGAATGGAGGGTTATGGTCTGAGTGCAGGTAGATGGGACTAGGGGAGAATAAGTGTTTGGCACGGACTAGAAGGGCCGAGATGGCCTGTTTCCGTGTTGTAATTGTTATATGGTTATATATGGTTATAAATCCATGCTGACTCGGAACGATCCTGTTACTGCTATCCAAATGTGCTGCTATTTCATCTTTTATAATTGACTCCAGCATCTTCCCCGCCACTGATGAGATGCTAACCGGTCTATAATTCCCTGTTTTCTCTCTCCCTCATTTCTTTAAAAAGTGGGATAACATTAGCGACCCTCCAATCCACAGGAACTGATCCTGAATCTATAGAACATTGGAAAATGATCACCAATGCGACCACTGTTTCTAGAGCCACTTCCTAAAGTACCCTGGGATGCAGACCATCAGGCCCGGGGGATTTATCAGCCTTCTGCCCCATCAGTCTACCCAACACCATTTCTTGCCTAATGTGAATTTCCTTCACTTCCTCTGTCACTCAAGATCCTCTGGCCACTAGTACATCCGGGAGATTGTTTGTGTCCTCCTTAGTGACGACAGACCCAAAGTACCTGTTCAACTCATCTGTCATTTCCTTGTTCCCCATAATAAATTCACCTGTTTCTGTCTTCAAGGGACCCACATTTGTCTTAACTATTTTTTTCCGCTTCACATACCTAAAGAAGCTTTTACTATCCTCCTTTATATTCTTCGCTAGCTTACCTTCGTACCTCATATTTTCTCCCCGTATTGCCTTTTTAGTTATATTCTATTGGGTCCGGGTGGGCGGCACGACTCACGTCGCAGCGGCATCTGCAGTCCGTCTGTCTTGTTTTATTTTTTATCTCGTTTAAATGTAGTTACAGTGGGTTTTTTTTAACTGAGTATGTGTGGGGGGGGGGTTTGGTGGGGGAAACTTTTAAATCCTTTCCCTTTGTGGAGAACCCAACCTTTTCTTTGTCGGGTCTCCGTTGTCGTTGGGGCCTAGCACCGTGGGTGGCCTCCAACCGGAACGACCTGGGACTCCAGTCGCGGAGCCTGCAGGCTTACCCACCATCGCGGAGCTGGCCGAGTTCGGAGCGGGAGGAGCTGTGGTGGCGAGCTGCTGCGGCCCGACCCCGGAGATTCGGAGGCTCCAACCGCAGGTCTGGTGGACAGTGACACTGGGAGCCCGCGGGTCCCTGGTGGGAGACCGCTTTTCGGGGATTCCGCAACGGCGACTTTTCCCGCCCGAGTTGCGGGGTTGAAAAGTACCTGGAGCAGGGCCTTACATCGCCTGGCACGGCTTTAACGGCCATGGGACTTGCTAGCGCCCGCCGGGGGCTCCAACACCAAGACCCGGAGCGCGGCCTTGCATCGCCCGGCGCGGCTTTAATGGCCGCGGGGCCCTTACCATCGCCCGCCGGGGACTTTGACTCTGACATCGGGAGGAGTGCAGGGGAGAGATAAGACGTTGCCTTCCATCACAGTGAGGAGGAGATTCACTGTGATGGATGTTTGTGTAAATTGTGTTGTGTCTTGGTTCTTTTTCTTGTGTGTATGACTGCAGAAACCAAATTTCGTTTGAACCTTAAGAGGTTCAAATGATAACAAATAAATTGTATTGTATTGTATTGCTCTTTAAAAGTTTCCCAATCCTCTTGCTGCCCACTCATCCTTGCTATGTTATACTTCTCTTTTATTTTTATACTGTCCTTGACTTCCCTTGACAGCCACGGTTGCATCTTATTCTGCTTAGAATATTTCTTCTTCTTCGGAATGAACTGATCCTGCACCTTCTGTATTATTCCCAGAAATATCTTCCATTGTTCCACTGTCATCCCTGCTAGGGTCTCTTTCCAGTCAACTTTGGCCAGCTCCTCCCTCATGCCTCCATAGTCCCCTTTGCTCAACTGTAATACTGACACTTCTGATTTTCCCTTCTCCCTCTCAAATTGGAGATTAAAACTTATATTATGATCACTATCTCTTAATGGCTCCTTCACCTTGAGTCCCCTTATCAAATCCAGTTCATTACACAAAACTAAATCCAGAATTGCTTTCTCCCTGGTAGACTCCAGTACAAGCTGCTCTAACAATCCATCTTGAAGGCACTCCACAAGCTCTCTTTCTTGCGGTCCAGTACCAACCTGATTTACCTTGTAAACCAAGTTTACCTTGTACTTTGGATCTGTCTTCACTAAGGAAAACAAGTCCATTGTAGTGCAAGAGATAGTGTTATCTTGCTGGGGTTGGATTAGAGGTGATAGATGTTGGTTCAAGACCTGATGGTTAAAGGAAAGTAGCTGTTCCTGAACCTGGTGGTGTGGGACTTCAGGTTTCTGGAACAACATTGGTTGCAAAGATCAAAAATTGAGTAAATGCTTATGTGAGAGAGAGGATAGGTTGTGGTGGTATGGGGTGGGGGTGTTGAGAGTGGGAAAGTGACTTGTGATTGCTGGCCTAGACCCTAGACCCAATGTAGACAATTGGCTGCCTTCTTTGCGATGTAAACATGATCAATAAATTACTAAATTAATTAATGTGATGAGTTAATTGGGCATGTGCTCTGATGTTTAGAATAATGAAAGATGTACTGGAATATAAACAATCCTGCATCATCATGGATGTTGTGAGAATGTTTGAGATTTTTTTGCTAAAGGGGCATAGTTTCACACAAAGGGTCAGGAGGGAATGGTGAAGGAATTAGCAACACATCTAATTTACTGGTTTCTCTTGGAATGTCCTTCAGATGAGATTCTGTGGTATTTTTGTAAAGGGTTCAATGAGGTACTGCAGTGCACATGGTGCTCAGATAAATTTAGCCATGTGATATAGATAACATGAGAATTAATATTAAGATATGAAGCAGTGCCTATCAAGCACGCTGTGTTGAACTTCTAAGATGGTGTAGTAGTACTCATCATGCTCCTTTAATATTGTAGGTAATGATAAAGTTTTAAAGGATTGCTGAGAGTTAAGATAATATTTGCATCTTTCTAATATGCCTTGGTATTTACAAAATCAGTTTATTAACATATACACTAGGGTACAATGAAATTTATTGCGCACATGGAGCTACTATGTATGTATATGTATCTATACAGAAATGATCAATACAATGGCATGGGAAAAATACGAGAATGGTCCAAGATTGTGGAGTGAAAACATCTTAAGTAATTGAAAATAATTTTAAAGTACAATAATAGTATAACCAATGAGGTAAAGTTATGAGTACGACAATGTCTTCAGGAATGCAGTGACAGATGATTGTTCACAAATCTGATAGCAATGAGAAGAAGCATTTTCATAATCTTGCCATCCATGCCTTCAAGCTCTTCTATCTTCTCTCAGAAGGCAAAGGAGAGAAAAGAGAACAGTCAGAGTGGCAGCCGGCCAGGAATCCCAGGATGGTTTGGAGTTTGACAGCTATTTGAATGAATTTTTTCAGTCATTATATTTCATGATATTTTTTATAGTTTCATTATATTTTTATCTGAGGATAAAATGGGTTGCAAAGCACATTGAGTGTTCTAAGATTGTCTAATGCTCTTTATAAATGTTACTTGGTCACCCTTGCAAGATGGGAAGTGGGCAATATAATGCTGGCTTCCAACAGGCCCCTCCCTGATAATAACCAGATCACCAAGAAGAACTTCCAGTTTTTTTTTTAAGTAAAGGTGATAAATCATTTATGTTTACCTACGAGGATAAGTGGGGTGCTCTATTTGATATCTCTTCAGAGATTGCAGTACTATCAGCCAAGATTTTGTGCTGAAGGCGCCAGTCTGGGACCTGAACCATTTGATTGGGGTGAGAGTGTTGGGTCGAAACATAACTGACATGTACTTTGTAAACACATCAAATGGAAACAGCATATGGAATTTTCTAATCCATCATAATACATAATGTATACAAAACCTGCTGCAGAAGCTGGTTTACAAAAAAAGGCACAAAGTGCTGGAGTATCTGTGGGCCAGGCAGCATCTCTGGAAAATGAGGATAGATGATGTTTCAGACTCTGAAGAAAGTTCCTAATCTGAAACGACACCTATGCATGTCTTTCTTTTTCAATACATAATCCCACAGCTCTTTGTGGGTTTCCAGGGAATGCACACTCCTTGGCAGTGCTATATCTTTTCTGATATGTATTTAGATTGTATTTGGTTTCAGCTGAAACTGCCTTCCCCAACTGATTCAGTTACCTGCTTACTTAAGGTCTATCTTGCCTCATCCAGAATTGTGGAGAAAGAGAAAGGTGAAGCAGACTTTGATTTCACAAGCTGCTAAAATGTAAATTGTGTAATTTTGATGCTCTAGCCATGCAGTTAAAACATTATATACCATCTCACACACTTGGCCCTTACCATTGACATTTCTGAACAATGCCATTTGATGCACAACCTTTTATCCGAAGATCCAAATATTGAAAAGCTCCGAATAGCGGACGTTTTTTCGGTCCTTGAAGAAAGATCCTTGAAGACATTCACCGAGGATCAACTATGGAGTTAAGCGGACATGTTTTGTCGCGCCGAGGGCGGCCCGCAGAGGTGACAGCGGAACCTCCGGTCAGTCCTCGAAGAACGGGGAACTAAATCCCCATTCATAAAAGAGAAGGTGAGGGTATATAGCGCAGGAGGGTTAATAATTGACAATCTGCTGCTGCCTGCCCGCTGAGTTAAAAAGTTCCCACGGTAGACTCGCGATACACAGTGTATCGTGAGTCTTGCATGGGAACTTTTTATCTCAGCGGGCAGGCAGCAGCAGATTGTCGCTCCCTTCAGTTTCACCCCACCTACACCCCTCTGCTTCCCGGCCATGTGTGTGACCCCTTCCCTCCCCTCTCCAGCTCCCCGCCCATTGCACCGGTGCGGGGGCTTTGCACTGTCTTCACGTCGGCGATGCCAGCAGGTCCGTGCCAGTCACCGGAGACGTCGGGACCAATGGGACATCGACCACCGGGCCCACCGCAAGCACGGAGAACCCAGAGACCCACAGCCAACAGCAACTCCAGCCCAGCCCCACTCCAACTCCAGAGGAACCCGGGTTGCGGATGACGGGGCGCAGCTCGGGCTGTGGGCGAACTGCCACTTGTCGCCGTAGCGGCCCATCGGGGAGCGGGTTCCTGTTGGTCCTGAAGTCTCCGGCCACCCCCCTGTACAGGAGCTGAGACTGGGAACTGTACCGCCCTTGCAGGAGAGTGGGGTTGTTTGCAGTTGCAGAGGGAGGGGGCAAGGGCGGTACAGTTCCCAGTCTCAGCTCCAGTCCAGGGGGGTGGCCGGAGACATCAGGACCAACGGGACACCGACCCCCAGGCCCACTGCAAGCACGGAGATCCCAGAGACCGCCTAAGGGCATGTAGCCCCGCTAGGGTGACATGAGTGCGAGAGGTGATTCAATGCTGCGGTCACATTTACAAATTCAGGAATTCATTCAACACACTGCATTTCATACAAATATTTATTCTGCAAGAAAAAACTACATTGAAGACTCAAACTCGTGACCGAGTAACTGCCGGGATCGAGGCGCAAACTCGCGACCCTGCGGATATGAGCCGAGCACTCTACCACTGAGTCAGCCGTTAAAATCTACGCTAAAAATCTTCCATTCCGAATGCCGAAAATTCCGAATTACGAAAAGTGTCTGGTCCCAAGGCTTTCGGATAAAAGGTTGTGCACCTGTATAAATTCATTTACAGAATAAATTACTCTAAAAATGTGTTATTGTGGCCTTGACAAACATAAGGGTTAGCACTACACGCTACTAATCCCAGTTGTGCAGACACTGGTATCGTTGTCTCGTTGTAGGACATTGATCATCTTTTAATCTGGATTTTTAACTTAAGTATTGTGGATTTTTGTTAAATATAAATTATGATGTTTTTATGTGATATACCATGATTTTATATATATTTATGATATTTGATATGCAATGCATTTTTAATGTAATGTTGCCCCTTGTCTGGACCTTGAATCCGTAATAAAGTATTATTATTATTATTATTAGTTAATTCAGGAAAAAGTCTTGAAATCTTTCTCAAATTCTTGACCTTACAATTTGAGCCAGTGACCATGCCCTCCACATCCTCACTCTTATCTTGTACCCGAGTATGGTTCTTCACCGTCAAAGAGCAATTGGTGAAAGTTATTAAGAGATCCTTCACCAGCGTCAGTACCCTAGCCTAGCTAAAGTTTGACTGCAAGTGCAGGGTGAGTAGGATCTATTTGGGGGTAGCGAAGGGGTGGTCAATCTGTTTACATGGTTTGCTTATTTTTGTGTTATAGTTTTTAACATCCTTTAGTAAGTAAAAGTAAGTATCCCAAAGTAAGTAAAAAAGTAAACATCAGCAGTAAGTATTTTGTTACTTGTTATCATCTAAGAGGAGTATCTGTAGTAGCTTCCTACCTTGATAACCGTGTGGTCTGTTTCCTTCAATTAGAGTCATTTCTATATATATAAACTGATTGAATTTTCTGTCAGATTTGGGCTATGTTTATATATTTTGCAACAATTTTCAAATTGATCCCACTCCTAATCATGTATCTCTCTAGATTTAGTATAAGAAGCTTTTTTTTTAAATTAGAATTAAAATGTATTACTTGTACACAAATTTCTTGGATGTTAAACCACTCTACTTGAAATACTTAATCAAAAATATGCCATCTCTTCTATGTCAGCCTACTAAATATGGACCCAAAATAAGGCCTGATGTTTTGTTTCACGAACAAACTTAAACTCTGGTTCTAACGCTCTCCTGAATGGTAATTAATTTCTGTCACTGCTGATATTGGTTGACGCCAAACCTCCAAGGCATGGGTAGGAATTATTTGGCAATGAATAGATGCATTAATAATTTGCATCTAGCTTTCACCTAGTATTATTCATTGCTAACCATAATATTAATAATGTTGGTCCTGTTACTTGTTTGGCAGCAGAACTTTATAAAACAAATCAAAGTGACTAATTGAGCAGTGTTTTGAGCTGGTCTTTAATAGACATTGAATCCATTAATCAGAATATGTTATTTTCATAATTGCCCTTTATCTGTCCTGAATAAAACATTTGATATGGCATGACCTTTCCAGAAACCTGTATCCAACTCTCCGATGGCAAGACTGTCTGTTTCATAAAATACTGCCCAATCATTTGAAACTTTAAATTACTTTAGGATTATTTGATTCGCACAGATAATAATGCTTAATTTTTTTATGTGCTTGACATGGCTTTCCGCAAGTCATAAAGGCTCGGGAATCTCATTTGCTGCAAGCACTTTGATAAAAATGTCAGTGTAGATTATTTGTGTATAGAAACCAAAATTAATTAATCTAAAATTGCCTACCATATTTGACAAATGCTGCAGGTTACGTCCTGCATATACCCAGATATTATATGTTGAACGTGTTTACAGGTGCATCACTAAATTGTCTTTCAGTTTCTTGTTCTTTATTTTGAACCCATCACCCAAATCGGCTGAAGCTTTCAACTGTCAATGGTTGGATCATGCTAATCCTAAATATGAGTTGCCTCAAACTTCCACTCCACATGAATCCAATCGCTGCACTACCCACCCTTGCTTCCACATTAACTATCTGCAGAACACAGATTGTCTCAAAGTCCTCGTTTTTTGACATTTTAGGTTTTCAAATACATTTTCAAATCTTTCTTCATAGGAAGCAAATTAAAAAAGCGAGCAATCAATTAATTAGAACATTAATTAAAGTATCATCTTCAATTTTTCATCCAGATTGATGACTCCATACAAGTGAATGCCAAGCTACATGTGCCAGTTATTCCTGACATTTAGCTGAGGTACCAAATACATAAGTGTATTCAACTCAATATGACTGACCTAGACATAATGATGAGATCAGAAGTAGAGAGAATAAATGTGCCAACATCAAGAAGACTACCAATGTGCATAGATCCTTGAAAGTGGCATCACATATAGGGCGATCAATAATGTTTTTGGCACATTGGCCTTCATCAGTCAGAGTATTGAGCACAGAAGTAGGCAGGTCATGTTGCTTTTGTATAAGACATTGGTGAGACCACATTTGGAATATAGTGCTCAGTTTTGTGTGCCATGTTATATGAAGGATGTCGTCAAGTTGGAAAAGGTGCAGAGAAGATTTGCAAGTATGTTGCCAAGAGTCAAGGGCCTGAGCTATAGTGGAGAGGTTAAGCAGGCTGGGACTTTATTCCTTGGAGCACAGGGGGATGAGGAGTGATCTTATAGAGTACAAGATTGTGAGAGGAATAGATCGAGTAAATGCACAGTCTTTTGCCCAGAATGGGGGAATCGAGAACCAGAGGACAGAAGATGAGGGGGGGGAAAGATTTAATAGGAACCTGAGGGGTGACTTATTTACACAATGGGTGGAGGGTGTATGGAACGAGCTGCCGGAGGAGGTCGTTGAGGCAGGTACTATTATTACAGTTAAGAGGCATTTGGACAGGTATATGGACAAATTGAGAGGTTTATGAGCCAAGCACAGGCAGGTGGTTACTAGTGCAGATGGGGCATGTTGGTCATTGTGGGCAACTTGGGCCAAAGAGCCTGTTTCTGTGCTATATGATTCGATGAAGAACACTATACAAACTAACAGGACTGCAAAGCCTCAGGTGGGCAGTGCTTTGCAAAAGTAGTTATAGATGCTGTTTCTGAAGAACAAAATTGAGCCATGTATTATTAGCATTCATAAATGGTTCAATAACTTTTGTGAACATAGATCAAAGGAAACTCTTAATTAATTGAAAAAGAGATAAACTTCAGCTCGCTTCAGTTTGAAGAAGGATCCCAACACAAAACATCACGTATCGATGTTCTCCAGAGATGCTGCCTGACGTGTTTAATTACTAAAGCGCTTTGTCTCTTTTTTTTAAACCAGCATCTGCAGTTCTTTGTTTCTCCATTAACTGCACTGCATCCATAAAGAAAAGATGCATGGCCTTGTTCCTAATTTCTTTAGTCACTTCTTTCCTGCGACTAATAATTAAAATTTGAATAATGTTACTCTACAGTCCCTCTTGATCGCAGAAATGCAAATAATCAGGTAGGTGTTTGTAAAGAAGTTCTATATTTTTGAATTATTGCTTCTTTTAAATCTTTTAATCATATCTTTCGAGGACTTGTCCTTTGAACACCAATGTATTAATTCTGACACCTAATACTTCATCTATCTGCGATATCATATCTCTATAATTATAAAACTCTGATCTTGGGTGTGTGTGTGTCTATAATCACATCTTCTCGAAAAAACGACGCGCTAACGGTTAATTTTTTACGTTCCGGCAGAGATTTATCCCGTGGAGTCAGAAATCTCCTCCCCCCCCCCGAAACTGGTGTGTTGGTGTGTTCAATGGTGTGTTACTATTGAAATTACTGTTGTAATTGTGGCACTCAGAATGGATTATGAACATTTCTAATTGCAATTTGGGCAGGTAAAATTAACCTTTTTACATTTAAATGAAATAACTACATTTAACCTCTGACTTGAATCCTTGCTGATTTTATTTACTCATTAGTATTTTAAATGGCATCCACAAGTATCTATTTTGTATTCTTGGTTGGTAAATTATGCATGAACAATTGTGTGTGAACCTGAACAGGTGCATTTCAAAACTTGAAATTTCAAACAGTTAGTTGAATTCCATTGACATTTCTGTGGATTTAAAAACCCACTAGACCAAGGGGGACGCGTTGGATCCAGTCCACTCAACATGCGGGTGGGGAGGTGTAGGCGGCGGTGTCACACACACACACACACACACACACACACACACACACACACACACACACACACACACACACACACACACACACACACACACACACACACACACAATATATATAAATATTAATCCGCTCCTTTTACCGCATCCCTCGCCCTATCCACTCACGCATAACCCCCTGATGGACAGGCGGGGCTAGAGAGGGGGGGTGGGGAGGGGGGGGGGTTGAGCGGGAGGGGGTTAGAGATTTGGGGGAGGGCGCGGCGTCACAGGGGAGGGCTGGTTCCCGAACGCAATCCTCCACCACTCACCCATAGGTCCCAATATTCACCATTCCCTCCTCGTGTTTTCGAGGAGATGTGAATCACAGCCGAACACACACACACACACACACACACACACACACACACACACACACACACACACACACACACACACACACACACACACACACACACACACACACATACAAATACACAAATAAATACACCACATCCAATATCAGAGTTTTATAATTATAGAAATAGTATTGCCCTGGTGTCCTGACCCCAAAAGATAAAGATAATGACATGATTATGAGACCTCATCGTGTGTGAGATTCTACTGACTTTTTTTTCAATTCAATGGTGTTTATTTTTGGATCACCTGATGATTTTGAATTTACCTTAAAAATGCAAGTGTCTTATTTGTCAAATATCTTTAAAAAACTTTTTTTTTTTTGCTTTCCCAGTCCTGCTTGAAATTTCAAGATTGCTGAATACTGGTCTTGACATGGAATCCCTCTCAATTTGTGTCCGTCTTTGTGAACAAGGAATCAATCCTGAAGCCTTGGCATCAGTTATTAAAGAACTGCGCAAGGCTACCGAATCACTCAAAGTAAGAAACAATTGTGTGCAATAAGCAGTCTGAATTTTGCAGCAGGAAAAGCGACGTGATCCTGTATGCTTATAATTGGTTTCTCCTGTCTAAAGCGCTCTTAGCCTAGTGTAGATCTAATGCTTAAAAAGTTACAGCTGGTATTTAGTGTTGCCAAAGCACATACAATGGTTGTGCGTTCTTCTCCACCTGAAAATTATAGAATATATAGTGTGTTCTTATAGAAACTTACAAAATTCTTAAGGGGTTGGACAGGCTAGATGCAGGAAGATTATTCCCGATGTTGGAGAAGTCCAGAACTAGGGGTCACAGTTTAAGGATAAGAGGGAAGTCTTTTAGAACCGAGATGAGAAAATCATTTTTTACACAGTTGTGAATCTGTGGAATTCTCTGCCACAGGTATTTGAGGCCAGTTCATTGGCTATATTTAAGAGGGAGTTAGATGTGGCCCTTGTGGCTAAAGGGTTCAGGGGGTATGAAGAGAAGGCAGGGATGGGATACTGAGTTGGATGATCAGCCATGATCATATCAAATGGCGGTGCAGGCTCGAAGGGCCGAATGGCCTACTCCTGCACCTATTTTCTATGTTTCTATGAAAATGGGTTACCTCGACCTTCCAGTGATCTTTTGCTCAAGGATAATCTGCATTTGGAATTCCACGTGATGGACCCTATATAGAAAAGAGAATAAGCAAAGGAACTATGGATCATTTCCGACATATCCCTACCGTTTCTAGACCTCACTATCTCCGTCGCAGGTGACAGACTAACATCTCCTATAAAACCACTGACTCCCATGGCTATCTGGACTACACTTCTTCCCACCCTGCTTCCTTTAAGGACTCTATCCCCTACTCCCAATTCCTTTGTTTACGCCGCATCTGCACCCAGGATGAGGTGTTCCAAACCAGGGCATCGGAGATGTCCTCATTCTTTAGGGAATGGGGGTTCCCCTCTTCTACTATAGATGAGGCTGTCACCAGGGTCTCTTCTATACCCCATAACTCTGCTCTCACTCCCCATCTCCCCCCGCCCCACTCATAACTAGGGTAGAATCCCCCTTGTCCTCACCTTCCACCCTACCAGCTGTCACATACAACAAAAATATCCTCTGACATTTTCGCCACTTCCAACGGGATCCCACCACTGGCCACATCTTCCCATCTCCTCCTCTTTCGGCTTTCCGTAGAGACCGCTCCCTCTGTAACTCCCTGGTCAATTTGTCCCTTCCCACCCAAACCACCCCCACACCTGGCACTATCCCTTGCAACTGCAGGAAATGCTACACTTGCCACTTTACCCCCCCCCCCCCCCCCCCACACTCCATCCAAGTACCCAAGCAGTCTTTCCAGGTGCGGCAGAGGTTCACCTGCACCTCCTCCAACCTCATCTATTGCATCCGCTGCTCTAGGTATCAGCTGCTCTACATCGGTGAGACCAAGCGTAGGCTTGGCGATCGCTTCGCCCAACACCCCAGTTCGGTTCGCAATAACCAACCTGATCCCATGGTGGCTTAGCACTTCAACTCCCCCTCCAATTCCAAATCTGACCTTTCAGTCCTGGGCATCCTCCATGGCCAGAGTGAGGCCCACTGTAAATTGGAGGAGCAGCACCTCATATTTCGCTTGGGTAGTTTACACCCCAGCGGTATGAACATTGGCTTCTCCAATTTTAGGTAGTCCCTGCTTTCTCCTTCTTTCCCCTCCCCATCCTAGCTCTCCCACAGCCCACTGTCTCCCCCTTTCCTTTCTACTTCCGGCCCCCACCCCCACATCAGTCTGAAGAAGGGCCTCGACCCGAAACGTTGCCTATATCCTTCGCTCCATAGATGCTGCCTCACCCGCTGAGTTTCTATAGCATTTTTCTCTACCACAGAAACCCTGGGATTGATTTAATGAATTAAGGAATTTGCTAGTTTAGCAAATACATATACTGTTCTATACACGTTTAAATTATTTTTGTTACATGCCAAATTATATCCTTGAGCTCCAGTGTCTTAAAGTAACTAAGGAAGACATGATTACTATTTTGCAATTGTATGTAAGGAGGTGGTTTAAACAGATTATTTGGTTAATACTGAAATTTAGCTTTAGACGTTTGGATATTGCATTGGAAAACCTGAAGCATATAGCTTTGCAATTAAATATTTAAAAACGGGTTGAGTTGCATATAAGATGGCAGCATAGTATGCATCAATGGAAACAAACCTTTTAGATGGGTGATGTTCGTGGTTGATTTCAACAAAATGTTCTGTAACGGGAGTTAACACTTATTTAAACTTGGAGATGACATGAAGTAAAGAATAGAGGTCAAACTTCAAAAGGCTAATCTTAGCAAATTATTTTAGAGTAGCATCAGGTGCAAAGTATTTACATAGGTTTGTGAACAGAGCTTAATGGAAGATATAATCAAAGTGTTCAAAATTGATACCATCTGCTAGCCAATGAATGTAGTGAGTACTTGGTATCTATTTCTAAACTTCACATGAATAAAGTCTGTTTCTCTTTGATCTGAATTCATTAAAGAAATACTGCAACTTCAGAAACACTAACTTAACCTGTGTGAGAATTGGCATACCAGCTGCAATTTAAAAAAAATATGGGTCATAAAGTAATGTCAAAATACCACACCTCAGACCCTGTACTCAATTTAGGCATTATTTTTCCTTCCTAGACTACAGAGAATATGACTGGTTGACATCCTCTTGGTGATGAAGCTTTCTGCGGAGGGTATCTACGCTAGGTCACACCGAAAATCATTGTCATGAATGAACATACAAAGTTGGCAAAAACATAGTTTTGTACAATAGCAGATAGGAATGATTGTTACTCCAGGTTAAATTATGTAAATTGTGGAGTAATTTATTGATGCTGACATGCAAACACTTGTTAAATAGAACCACACTGAATTTAACGTGTTTTAAATGTATTGCTTATTGTGGATTGTTTTCAGGGGATGCTTGTTTAAAAAATAACGGTGTTAAAACACCAACCTCTTACAGGGGGAGAAGTTCCTAAACCGGATTCAGTATATTTTAAGTTTCATTATGTGACTGGAAGTGCCAATTTGCATTTGACCAGAGCTGATATGAATTGTAATTATGCTTTCTCATGCATCTTCTCTACTGAAAGAAAGTTTAAAAATATATTTCTTATTCAAGGCATGTAATGGCAATACTAATATAGATTTTACTGAAGCTGCCACTTTACGAGCTTTTTTATTGTACTACACATCAGCTAAATCATAATTGGAATGCAATTGTTGTTGTATATTAAAACGTGATTTATTGTGCCTCTCCCTCCAGAATTATAAACAATACAATCACAATCAGCTGAAAATAAGCAATTCTAACATTTAATTTAGAAAATGTGTGCTGTTCTGGACTGTTAGTTGCTAATACAATGATTTATATCAGGTTATAATTTCAAAATCCAGATTGTGTTATTTGATCTAAAGTTTTAGGGACTGTTGATTGTTGATACTAAGAAGCTAATAACATTGACAGTGTGTTAGATTTGTGATTGGTATTTTTTTTTAATTTAAATTTTGTTACATTACATAGAAATGCTTCCTATTCTTGAATTTTGGGTGCATTTTTCTAAGAATTAAAGTTCTGGTGAAAAATATGGTACAAGACTTAGTTTAATAATAGAAGTAAAAGTGATACAATTTATTGTAAATGCATTCATTATGTTGCTTGATTTATAGTTAGTTTACTCTGTTGTTGATCTCAAATGTAAAGCAAATATAAAAATGGTTTCAAAGGTGAACCTTTGTTCATTCCATATGTACATGCCTGTGGAAATATGCAAAAGCAACAAGGTTGTCTTTAATTTCCCCAGTATTGAATGGAGTATCCTTAGTAAGAGGAACTGAGATGGGGCACAAATGTCAAATACCTCCAGGGTGACTTCAAGAAACAGTGGAGATAGTGAAATTGGGGAAGGAGTCATTTCATTGAGAAACAAGTCTAACCAAGTGCGTGAGGTTTTAGTATGAGAGCATTTTGGCAATAGTGATCACAACTCTTAAGTTTTATGGTAGTTGTGCATAAGAATAAATCTGGACCGTGGAGTGCTGGTGTTGGAATGCAGATTACAACAGTCTTAGGCAGGAAAGCTGGAGAGAGCAGCTTGAAACGACTGTTATTGGACAAGTTCACATCGTGACACAACTTAAACCAACAACTGATCAGATTTCAGGTCTGGCATGTGAGGATGACATAGATAGCAAGGAACTTTATATGATGGGTGATTTAGTCTAAAAGAGAAAGGACATGTATGTAAGGGTTTGGAAGCTGAAATTGTACAGAACCTTAAAGCAATATAAAGAAAACAGGAAAGATCTCAAATAACGAATCAAGAGGGTTCAAAGAGACCATGAAATTTGTGCGTATAAAAATACCGAGGCATTTTATGCGTAAATTATAAAGATGGTAGCTAGGTAAATAGGATTCAAAATTGGCTTGTCCTTAGAAAGCAAAGGATAGTATGAAGTGGTGTTTCACTGATTAGAAGTCTGTGATTAGGGAGTATAGGGATCGCCTGTTTATAATAAAAAAACATAATTTCGACAAAAATCTAGATGAGGTGATTAAGATTGCACACAACATAAAAAATGGTGAGTTGTGGATTGTGAAGAAGGTTGTCAGGATACAGAATAATATAAATCAGTTATCGATTATGGGTGGAGAAATGGCAGATGGGAGTTTAATCGAGACAACTTAGGGAGGTAAGGAATATATACTGTAAATGACTGCAGCATAACAGCACAGATGTGCAGATGGATCTTGGGATGCACATTTTCATTGTTCCCTCATGGTGACAACACAAGCAAGCCTTCAGACAAGGCACTGAGTACAAAAGTCAGGATGTCATGCTGCAGCTGGTTAGGTCACATTGTGAATATCGTGTGCAGTTCTGGTCACCACATTGCAAGAAGGTTATGGAGGTTTGGTAGAGGTTGCAAAAGAGGGTTAAGAGGATGCTGCCTGAACTAGAGGGTATTAGCCAAAGGGAAGTTGGGCAAATTTGGATTGTTTCTTCTACAGTGCGAGGCTGAAGGGAGACCTAATACAAGTTTCTAAAGTTATAAGAGGCATGAATATGGTTGCTAGATGGTCCTTTTTTCCCGAGGATACAAATTTTAAATACAAAAAGGCATAGATTCAATGTGAGAGTGGGTAAGTTGAAAGGAGTATGAGTTGAGTTTTATTTCACAGTGTGGATAGGAATCTGGGCTGCTTTGCTGGGGTGGAGGTAGAAGCAGAAATAATAATGATGTTTAAGAGGTATTTAGACAGGCAGAGAATGGAAGGATATGATACACAAAAAAGCTGGAGAAACTCAGCGGGTGCAGCAGTATCTATGGAGCGAAGGAAATAGGCAACGTTTCGGGCCAAAACCCTTCTTCAGGCTGATGGGCGGTGTGGGGGGGGCGGGAAGAAGAAAGGAAAAAGGAGGAGGAGCCCGAAGGCTGGGGGATGGGAGGAGACAGCAGGAGGGCTGAGGAAGGGAAGGAGACAGCAAGGACTAACAAAATTGGGGGAATTCAATGTTCATGCCCCCAGGATGCAGACTCCCCAAGCGGAATATGAGGTGCTGTTCCTCCAATTTCCATGGCTCGCTGTGGCCATGGAGGAGACCCAGGACAACACACACACACACACAGTGTGTGTGTGTTTGTTTGGCAGAGTCTGAGGGGAGAAGCACTGGCATAAAGAGCGTGCGAACGCGCGGACAGACGGACAAAATCAACGATCATAGAGCGGAATATGTGACATTTCGGGTCGAGACCCTTCTTCAGACTGACAGTCAAGGGAAAGGGAAACGGGAGATATCGGCATATCTTCCATTCATTTGTCCTTGGTACCCTCTATATCTCTTGTTCCTCTTTCCCCCGACTCAGTCTGAAGAAGGGTCTCGACTCGAAATGTTGCCTTTTCTGCTCTATGATCGGTGCTTTTGTTCGTCTGTCTGCTTGTTCGCTCGCCCTTGGATTAAGTAGGGCAGGGTAAAGCTGCGAATTCATGTGCAGGATGTGTTTACGAGAGAGAGAAGAGAGAGAGAGACATCCCGACACTTGCACATCTCCGTTTATTCCCCCTTCACAGTTTTCTAAAACAAAGTGTCTGAAGAAGGGTCTCGGCCCGAAACGCCACCCATTCATTCTCTCCAGAGATGCTGCCTGTCCCGCTGAGTAAATCCAGCATTTTGTGTCTACCTTCTTTCTAAAAACACAAACCCTGGTCCCGCAATGTTTTAAAACACACAAAAAAAAAATGTTTTTTGCCCCCCTCCTTTTTCTCTGTCACCCCTGTCTCTTCTGAAGCTCCTATATCCCGGAACTTTGAGCTGCAAGTCGTGCCTCTCCCTTAACCAGATTTCAGTCATGGTTACAACGTCCTAGTCGCTCGCACCTATCCATGCCCTAATATCATCTACCTTACCTGTCAGGCCCCTTGCATTAAAATCCATGCAGTTTAAAACAACCCTCCTTCCTCTCCGCCTTTCACCTGCCTATTCTGTCCACTAATCTTTCCCACACCACCCTCCATACCAACTTCAGCCTCTCTCGTGCCTCTGTCCTGTACGGGATCCCACCCTCCTGCTAATCTAGGCCCCCCTGTCCTGCAGAGATGCTGCCCCACCAGCTGAATTACTTCAGCAGTTTGATATTTTTGTATACCAGCATTTGTATTTCATGATGTCTTCAATAAATACATATTAATTACAATTTTTTTAAACAAAATTGAAGCTTCCAGCTTGAAATATATTTAAAGATTTAAATTTTTATTTTGTTCTCTGATGCTCTGAGCCATGTATCATGTTCTGTATGGTTTCAGCATTATCTCCAAGGAAACATTGAACTGCAACTCCACTTGGCACTTAGAGTCAAGAACACAATTAAAAATACTTTTGATTGAAATAAAGTATATAATTTGTACACATACATGGCTCCAGATGTACATATTTATGGTTTGCACTCATGGGCAGAGAAAATTTTATTAACATAATAATCTCTGCTTTCATATTATTTGGTGCATCTCTATGCATAAATATGAATTTGTACTCTTGCAAAATATCTTTAAGGCTTCAAGGTCTAAAGATAATAGTTCAGAAATTCTACTTTCAAACACAAAACCATTTTTGATAAGTCTTGAAAATATAGCATTTCTAGTCCCAAATGATGAAGTGAATACATCCTCGGGTAATAGTGCTAGGTATTATAAGCCATGATTAATGTTTCTGATTACATCTATGTAAAGCTAGAATGGAAAAATGTCTGTTCAGTGCAAGCTGTTTTACTGTATTTCTCATTGACTTTCTATGCATTAATCCACCAGCTGTTGGTCTAATGCATCTGGGGGAAAGATACCTGTTTTCTGATAGCTAGTATTTGCAGAAGACTGGATCATCCTTGAATATAGCAGAAAGGTTGATAAAATGGTTGATGCTTGCACTGATGAATTACAAAATGTTGTACTTTCAATAAATCTCAGTAAATTTCAATGAGTCTAAAGAAGGGACCTGACCTGATATGTCACCAATCCATGTCCTAGGTTATGTTACAGTACTTACCTTCAGCGGTGCTGCAGTTCTGACATTGGCCGTGTGCGCGACTTTGGTGCCTTTGGGGGGGGAGGGGGGGATTAAAATGCCGTTTTCTCCTGCCTGTCCGAGATATATTTTCTCGGCCTGCCAGCTGCTGCAGAAAAATCGTTCCAACTTGCGTTTTCTGAAGATTAAAAAAAAAAAAATCGCAGGTCAATTTAATCGCTGGAGTAAAATAAAAATGCCGTCAAAGCCGACAACGGGACGGATCTCACGTTGGGGACTAAACATAATGTAAGTCGTGTATTTTACATATTGCTTCGTGCTTCTTAGGATGACTTTAATCAACATTTCCTAGGCGAAAATGTGATTTTGGCCCCATACGAACCGGCAGTGTTTTTCCTGCCGATATGGGGTTTAAATTCACTGCAACCGCAACATTCCAATCGATCGCGTTCCACAAAAACCCACTCGCAAGATGATTAAAATGGCCATTAATTTACGGGAATTAAACATTAAATTCCTTCCATTTGGGCTATAAATTCATGACAAAAAATCATGTTATATTGTGAATTCTTGTGTGAATGTTATTTGGACACTTGGGCTATTTAAAAATGTTAACCTTTTCTTAAGAAATGGATAGATGTTTAGATCTAGTAATTGAATTTTGTAATTAGCTACAATTAGGTAACTAAATAATTATATTTAATTTCAGGTTATCCAAGTAAGATTGTTTCATATTTGTTTCAGAATGCTTCAATCTATAATAACTGAAAATTTATTTCAGTTCTTTTAATTTTTAAGAAAGTTATGGGCTTTTGACTGTCCTCACTCACAGCTTTTGTGTTCAGTCAATGGAAATCGTTGGAAGTGAAAGCTGATAAATGGCAGCACAAAATAATAATAAGTTGATTCATGGCATGTAACTTTGCTTGAAGAAAAATCATGCAGTTATATATAAAAAAGGAAAGGTAGACTGGGTGACAGAAATTGGAATTGGTGTCACTTGGATGTGAAATTAACGAAGAAGCACAATTCTTTTGCTTCACTGCCTCCCACCCCAATCCCACAGCTGTCACCTTTGCACACCTCATCACTGTGTCGCCCCATCATCTATGCAGAACTGGCATGTTAAAATGTCTGTTTAACGTAAGTTGTTTTATTCCTCATTTACTTTCTAACTGCATTAGACCACCAGCTGCTGCTTTCATAGGCATCTGGGAGAAATTACAGTGCCCTCCATAATGTTTGGGACAAAGACCTATTGTTTATTTATTTGCCTCTGTACTCCACAATTTAAGATTTGATATAGAAAAAAAATCACATGTGGTTAAAGTGCACATTGGCAGATTTTAATAAAGGCCATTTGTATACATTTTGGTTTCACCATGTAGAAATTACAACAGTGTTTATACATAGATCCGGTAGGCGGCGCCCATTTCAGCAGTGCAGCCTGTCCGCGTTTTTATATTTTTTGTCTGTGTTTTGGGTGTTATTTTATGTGTGTTCGGGGGTGGGGTGGGAGGGGGGGGGGGAAACTTTTGAATCTCTCCCTGCACTGGAGACCCGACCTTAATGCAGGTATCAGATGTCGTTGGAGCCGCTCGAGGGCACTCCAACAGGAAGAAGTCGGGGACTTTCCTCCAGTCTTTCCATCTCCGTCGAAACCTGGCCGAGATTGCTGTTTATCAACATGAGGACCACTGCTGTTGTGCCCAATGAAAGTCAAATGATGCCATTATGCTGCTGCTGATGCGGAGGCTCCAACGACAGGTCTGTGGACGGCGGCACCAGGAGCCCGCGGCTCCCTGGAGGGAGACCGCTTTTCGGGGCTCCTGCAACGACGACTTCTCCGCCCGACCAGTTCGGGTCGAAGAGCTCCTGGAAGGGCCTAACACCAGAAGCGTGGCTTTAATGGCCGCGGGACAATCGCCATCGGTGCAGTGGAGAGATAAGTTTTTTTGGCCTTCCATCACAGCTATGTGATGGATGTTTATGTAAAATGTAATTATGTTGTGTCTGGGGTCTATTTTGCAACGGCATTTCATTTGGACCTCCAGGGGTCCAAATGACAAATAAATAGACTATTGACTATTGACTAGTCCCCCCCATTTCAGTGCACCATAATGTTTGGGTCATATGGCTTCACAGGTGTTTGTAATTGCCTCCTTAATGCAGGTATAAGAGAGCTCTAGGCACCTAGTCTTTCCTCCAGTCTTTCCATCTCCTTTGGAAACTTTTATTGCTGTTTATCAACATGAGGACCTAAGTTGTCCTAATGAAAGTCAAATAAGCCATTATGAGACTGAGAAACAAGAATAAAACTGGTAGAGACATCAGCCAAACCTTTGACTTACCAAAATCAACTGATTGGACCATCATTAAGAAGAAAGAGAGCACCGGTGAGCTTACTAATCGCAAAGGGACCGGCAGGCAAAGGAAGACCTCCACAGCTGATGACAGAAGAATTTTCTCTATAATAAATATAAATCCCCGGACACATATCCAACAGATCAGGAGCACTCTTCATGAGTCAGGTGTGGATTTGTCAAATACCACTGTCTGCAGAAGACTTCATGAACAGAAATACAGAAGGCTACACTACAAGATGAAAACCACTGGCTAGCCACAAAAACAGGATGGCCAGGTTACAGTTTGCCAAGAAGTACTTAAAATAGCAACCGCAATTGTGGAAAAAGGTCTTGTGGACAATTGAGACAAAGATGAACTTATATCAGAGTGAAGGCAAGAGCAAAGTATGGAGGAGAGAAGGAACTGCCCAAGATCCAAAGCAGACCACGTCATCTGTGAAACAAGGTGGTGGGGGCGTTATGGCCTGGGCATGTATGGCTGCTGAAGGTACTGGCTCATTTATCTTCATTGATGATACAACTGCAGCATAATGAATTCTGAAGTGTACAGACACATCCTATCTGCTCAAACAAATGCCTCAAAACTCATTGGTCGGTGGTTCATTGTACAGCAAGTCAATGATCCCAAACATACTGCTCTAGCAACAAAGGAGGTTTTCAAAGCTAAAAAATGGTCAATTCTTGAGTGGCCAAGTTAATCACCGATCTGAACCCAATTGAGCAGGCCTTTTATATGCTGAAGAGAAAACTGGTGGACTAGCCCCCAAACAAGCATAAACTAAAGTGTTCAAGAAGGAACTGCAGATGCTGGAAGATCGAAGGTACACAAAATTGCTGGAGAAACTCAGCGGGTGCAGCAGCATCTATGGAGCGAAGAAAATAGGTGACGTTTCGGGCCAAAACCTTTCTTCAGACTGAACCGTCTGAACCTTCTGAACCTTCATCAGTCTGAAGAAGGGTTTCGGCCCGAAACGCCGCCTATTTTCTTCGCTCCATAGATGCTGCTGCACCCGCTGAGTTTCTCCAGCAATTTTGTGTACCTAAGCATAAGCTGAAGATGGCTGCAATACAGGTCTGGCAGAGCATCACCAGAGAAGACACCCAGCAACTGGTGATGTCCATGAATCGCATTTTGTAATTTTCTAACAAATATAGGCTGTGGCCAACTGCTAATACTTAGGAAAAAGATCAAACATCTGGTGCTCCAAAATGTGTAAATACAGCTTTGTTTTCCAGTGAAAATCATACAGAGTCTTCGTTTAGTACTTCTATACCTTAATCGCTCAAAATGGACTGCCTTTTAACAACTAAAAAAAATTATCTTTTCACCCACGCTTTTCTAGCCTTTATCTCCTGAATGTTACTTTGTGAAAAATATTTTATCTTTTGCCTGGTATTTCAGCAAAACGGTTAGTGAATCATTTCCATTATATGTATTGTATTGCAGTTTAAATATCACAAACTATAGTATGTTAACATTTGTAAGTAGCTAATAAAGAACATGTATCAGTTACAAAGTGTTATATGGTGCACTAGTTCCATCATTAAGGATTTGGTACATGTAATAATTTTTTATTTAGCTGAATATATTTGGCACTATTATGACCATTATTTCTTTGGGGTTGAAGGGAGAATGTGAAATTCTGCTCTTTTTCATTTTGCAGATGTCGTGTCAAAAATACTTGCCACATTTTGCAGAGGTTTATGAACTGATTTTCTTGAATTATTGGTTTTGCATGCTGATTTCCCATGTGAATAGTAACATTTGTACCTTATGATTAATTCAGAATGCAAAATGGAATAACACTGATAATGATCAAAGAGCATTTTACCAGCCTACCATGAAGAAATTTGCAGAGAATGCATCATGAAAAAATATAATGCTGTAAACCGAGCAATTTCACCTGCAATTGCACCTCTGTGCACTTGGATGTCAAAGTTGCATGCATATTGAATTTTAAATCAAGCGACCTGTGTGGTAGCATAGTCACACAACTGTGCTACAGTGTTCTCACTGACCACATGTAGTTCTTACAACCCAAAGCTGAAAGTTGGCTGTGGACAGTCTGATCAAATTGCTCTGGTTCCAGCTCAATGCTCAAACCCAGTGCTTGCATACAATGGTTGACTAAGACTTGAAAATCAGTCTACAATGACCTCTTGACCTATTGATAGTTCCCTGCAATTATTAAACTCCCCCACCCCCGAGTTATCTTTGATAGAAACAATTAAAACCAGTTCATGTAGGCTTGCTGGTTTAGAACGATAAATATTCTTAATAAAAAACAATTAAATGTGATTAAAAATAGATTACATTTTGAAAAAGTAAATTAAAATCATTGCTACAGTGCCCTCCATAAAGTTTGGGACAAAGACCCATCATTTATTTATTTGTCGCTGTACTCCACAATTTGAATTTTGTAATGGAAAAAAATCACATGTGGTTAAAGTGCACATTGTCCAATTTTATTAAAGGGTATTTTTATACATTTTGGTATCACCATGTAGAAATTACAGCTGTGTTTATACATAGCCCCCCCATTTCAGGGCACCATAATGTTTGGGACACATGGCTTCACAGGTGTTTGTAATTCCTCAGGTGTGTTTAATTGCCTCCTTAATGCAGGTATAAGAGAGCTCTCAACACCTAGTCTTTCCTCCAGTCTTTCCATCACCTTTGGAAACTTTTCATTCTACAGCAAGACAATGATCCCAAACGTACTGCTTCTCTTCTTCTTGCGTATGGAGTGCACTGCCGAAAGTTGCAGGACAACTTGTTCTATGTGATCTTATTTGATTGTGCATGCCGGGTTGATTGCATTCATTGAAACAGAGCGGACCACGTAAAGGTTGCAATCTTCCACCCCAACATACTGCTAAAGCAACATAGGAGTTTTTCAAAACTAGAAGATGGTCAATTCTTGAGTGGCCAAGTCAATCGCTCGATGTGAACCCAATTGAGCATGCCTTTTATATGCTGAAGAGCCAACTGAAGGGGACTAGCCCCCAAAACAAGATGGTTGCAATACAGGCCTGGCAGAGCATCACCAGAGAAGACACCCAGCAACTGGTGATGTGCATGAATCGCAGTCTTCAAGCAGCGCACATAAATAAATCATGGGTCTTTGTCCCAAACATTATGGAGGGCAGTGTATGTGTTTTCTCCCAACCATTGTCTGGGTTGTCAGGAGAAGCTATTGATTGAGGTTGAAAGCACATTGGCCTTATGCCATGATAAAGAGGCCAACACGGCCAACGGAAGGTGTAGCAACTTGCAGCCTATTCTCTTTATGGTGGAATCCTCCATGAGTTTCTGGAGTAACAATTTTGATGGCAGCGGATGCCATGGTGGAAGAGGCACAACTTTAAAGATTGGAATTGGATCAGTTATGCAGGATGTTTGTATTATTGGCAGACCAGTCTGGGATATAAGACTATGACTATAGAAGGTTCAAATGTATGGAAGTGCTTGTGGTAAAACTGATCCAATGTGGTTATTTATTCATTAATATTGAAAAAAAAATAGAACCACTTGTTTCCCAATGAAATGTAAAGGTAAATTCTATCATTATTATCATGTTTAAATTAACAAAGGCTTACAAAATTCTTAAGAGATTGGACAGGCCAGATGCAGGAAGATTGTTCCCGATGTTGGGGAAGTCCAGAACAAGGGGTCACAGTTTAAGGATAAGGGGGAAGTCTTTTAGGATCGAGATGAGAAAAACATTTTTCACACAGAGAGTGGTAAATCTGTGGAATTCTCTGCCACAGAAGGTAGTTGAGGCCAGTTCATTTGTTATATTTAAGAGGGAGTTAGATGTGGCCCTTGTGGCTAAAGGGATCAGGGGGTGTGGAGAGAAGGCAGGTACATAGAAACATAGAAAATAGGTGCAGGAGTAGGCCATTCGGCCCTTCGAGCCTGCACCGCTGGATACTGAGGATACTGAGTTGGATGATCAGCCATGATCATATTGAATGGCGGTGCAGGCTGGAAGGGCCGAATGGCCTACTCCTGCACCTATTTTCTATGTTCTATGTTTCTATGTTGTGGCATTTTACTACTAAAGTTAGACTGGTGTATGCATTGGCACCAACATAAAACCTTGGTTCCTGGTATTTTGTAAAACTTTATAAACTCTGGGATTGTTTAGATTTTATTTCAGCTTTCTGCAATCTAAATTGAACAGATCAACGTTCCGAAATCTCGGAAAGTGGATGAAACCAAATTCACTGTACAATGAGGTAATGATATTGCTTTTATCATTGTTTATCTGTGAGAGACAGCTGTGAGATTTGCCTAATGGTACCAGAAATAATTATTTTCAGGAAAGCTTAAAGAAAGTGGCTTTGTTAGTAAATCACAAAGGTGAAAGAGAGAATTACTAGAAGTGTTTAACTTGATTATGATTTTGGATGAAATGGATAGAGAGAACTGTTTCCTTAGACTTAAATATTCACATATTTAGGTTTATAGTCAAATATTCTGAGACAGAGTTATGGTAGAATGAGGAAGCAAGTTTTTAAGATCCTGATGGAAGTAGATTCCACCGTCAGGTTCAAAGGGACCCTGTTAACATATTTGAAAAAGGAGATTTCCAGGTAATTGGGAAAAAGTAGCAGAATTTAATTAGCCCTTTCAAAGAGGTATGTTGGACCAAATGATTTTCTTCTGTGAGGTATGAATTAAGAGCAGTGGTTTTCGCATGCAAGGCGAATTTCACATTCGAGCAAAAAAAAAGACCAAGATTGAGGCTGGCACTTTCAGGCCAATGCACAAAGGCCACCTGGTTGCACAGTGAGGTCAAGTAGTGTGCAACACAGTTTACATCACTTGCACCATTTGCTGCAGTTCATATACTCATACTCATATTTAATTTATTAGCCAAGTATGTTTTACAACATACGAGGAATTTGATTTGTCATACTAATAAAAAGCAACAGAACCCACAAAATACATTTTAACATAAACATCCACCACAGTGACTCCTCCGCATTCCACATTGTGATGGAAGGCGAAAAAAAGTTCAATCTCTTCCCTTCTTGGTCCTCCAGCAGTCGTGGATCTCTAACCTTCCGTTGACAGGGCGATTTTGCTCCCGTAGCCGGAGGAGGGCCTCTTCGTCACGGCGATCAAGTTCCTGCATCGGGGGGGGATATCTCAGCTCCCCCGCGCCGGGCGATCTACCCGGGTCAGGGCTAATCGAACCTTCTGCGTCATTGGAGCCTCCCGACTCGGTCTCAACCCGAGACTGTGAGCCCTTGATGTTAAAGTCCGCAGGCCGCAGTTGGAGCGCCGATATCAGGCAAGGAATTTGGCTCCAATGGTAAGTCCGCGGTGTGGCTCAAAGTCAGTCCCAAGCAAGGCCTCCAACTCCATGATGTTAGGCCGCAGAGTGACTGGAAATATGACCCGGAAAAAAATCGCACCTCCGGCAAGTTAAGAGATTGAAAAAATGTTTCCGCTGCCCATCCCCCACATAAAATAAACCAGAGAACATTTAACACAAACTTTTTAAACACAATAAAAATAACAAAAAAAAGACAAAAAGGACAGACAGACTGTTGGCGAGGCTGTCATCGAAGCGCCACCCGGTGGTAATATGAAGACAATAAACACTGTAGGCCTCAAAAACACTGAAGCAAGTTTTAATCAGTTAAGCGCTGCTTTAGCATTATAAAAAGCCATTATTCTAGAGAGTGGAATTAATTTTCATCCTTCCTGGTGCCTCTCTAACGTTTCTCATGAAGACTACGTTCCATCCATCATCCCACAACCTTTATACTGATATCATCAACAGGTGTCCACCCCGCTGCCCTCCAATCCTTCCCACATCCTTTTCACTTGCCTTACTTCAACTCCCATCTCAGACCTCCCTGTTGCCCACTCTGATTCTCTCACCAATCCTGTCTCTTCTCCCTGGTCTTGATCTTGCCTTTGACACCATCTCTCTCCAACCCTTCCCCATCCTCTCTTCCAAGCTCAGCAATCTATTCTACAATTGGCTTTAGCAATACTTACCCTGCAAGAGAACAACAGCCCTGCAAGAGGCTGTTGAGAACATTCTACTGAACACAGTGGTCTCACTCGAGTTAGAAATATCTGAGCCTGGGATGTATTCAATAGGCAAAGCCATAGCTAAAATGGTCCAGCTCCAGGAATAGCAATTTATCTTTTTATCTCATCTGCCAAAGATACAATAAGTATTGGAGAGTGGCACAGAGATGCAGCTGATTGAGTCTCTGCTTAGTGGCACCAGGTACCAGGTTCAATCCTGACCTCAGATTTGGTAGTTTACACATTCTCCCTGTGACAACGTGCTTATCTTCCAACTTCCCAAAGATGTGCGAGTCAGTAGGCTAATTGGTTGCTGCAAATTGGCCCTAAGTGAATGGTAGAATGTAGGGAGAAAAGGACTAATGTAATTGGGTGGTAAAGTGGGCTGAAAGGCCTGTTTCCGTGATGTGTACTTTTACGATTTGGAGTGCTTCCATGTTGAAACTTTGGTTCTGCAATTTGATTTAATTGAGTTCAAATTACTGGATTTTGCAGATAGTTGCAACTCAGGACCACTACATCACAATGAAGCCCAAATCTTTATGAATCAGATTCAAAGACATCTTATAGTTGTTAAAAAAAAAAAACAGGCAGAATGTAGCATTAGTTGGTCTTGGTGTTGGTGAGTTCATAAAGGAGCCATATCAATTTTACTGAAATTAGGGAGGAGGGTTTTGTTTTTGCCAGTTATTGAAGATCACACAATGCAGAATGTTCAGACTATTAAATAATTACTGTATTTGGAGGCTTATTGTTTCTCTTACATGAAAATACATCGCGGGGCTTGTTTTCACAGAGGCCCAGGGAGCCGTTGGTGCGAAGGGGAGGAGTACCTGCGCTGTGTATAAAATACATCGCGGGGTTTGCTTTCACCGAGGCCTAGGGAGCTGTTGGTGCGAGGGGAGGAGTACCTGCGCTGTAAGTATAAAATACATCGCGGAGCTTGCTTTCACCGAGGCCCAGGGAGCCGTTGGTGCGAAGGGGAGGAGTACCTGCTCTGTGGATAAAATACATCGCGGGGCTTGCTTTCACCGAGGCCTAGGGAGCCGTTGGTGCGAGGGGAGGAGTACCTGCGCTGTAAGTATAAAATACATCGCGGAGCTTGCTTTCACCGAGGCCCAGGGACCTGACACCAAAATCAGCAACGTTCCAGAGAAGGAGTCTGGTGGAAGCCTCTGATTGGTGGAAGAGGACCAGAGGAAGCAGCTGATTGGGTGCAACCCCGGGTTTACATTTTTACATTTCTGCCTTCATGTTAAGGATTCTGGGAGTTAAGGATTCTGGGAGTTGAGTGTACATTATTTATTAATATTTATTAGTAAAGTTTAAAGGATAAAGTTTTGTGTTCTTTAATATTTAATATAGAGTTAATTTGGGAGTAAGATATGTCAGTGGAGATTGGCCCCGTGGTTTGCTCAGCCTGCAACATGTGGGAGATCAGGGATATGGTCGGTGTCCCTGGTGACTACGTTTGAAGGAAGTGTGTACAGCTGCAGCTCCTGGCAGACCGCATTGAACGATTGGAGCTGCGGTTGGATTCATACTGGAGCATCCACGATGCTGAGAAAGTCGTGGATAGCACGTACAGCGAGTTGGTCACACCGCAGGTAAAAGGTAAGAGGACAGAAAGGGAACGGGTGGCCAATAGCCAGCAAAGCAGTAGGCAGGTAGTGCAGGAGTCCCCTGCGGTCATCTCCCTCCTAAACAGGTATACCATTTTGGATACTGTTGAGGGAGATGGCTCATCAGGGGAATGCAGCAGCACCCAAGTTCATGGCACCATGGGTGGCTCTGCGGCACATGAGGGGGGGAAAAGAGTGGAAGGGCAATAGTAATAGGGGATTCAATTCTCAGGGGAATAGATAGGCGTTTCTGCGGCCGCAAACGAGACTCCAGGATGGTATGTTGCCTCCCTGGTGCAAGGGTCAGGGATGTCACTGAACGGCTGCAGAACATTCTTGAGGGGGAGGGTAAACAGCCAGTTGTCGTGCATATTGGCAACAACGATATAGGTTAAAAAAAGGGATGAGGTCCTACAAGATGAATTTAGGGAGCTAGGAGATAAACTTTAAAAATAGGATCTCAAAGGTAATAATCTCTGGATTACTACCAGTACCACGGACCAGAAGTAGAGTAGAAATAGGAGGATATTGCAGATTAATACGTGGCTTGAAAAATGGTGCAAGGGGGAGGGATTCAAATTTTTAAGGTATTGGAACCAATTCTGGGGGAGGTGGGACCAGTACAAACAGGACGGTCTGCACCTGGGCTGGAATGGAACCAATGTCCTTGGGGGATTGTTTGCCAGTGCTGTCGGGGAGGATTTAAACTAATGTGGCAGGGGGATGGGTACAAGAGCAGAGAGGCAGGGGGGTGTAAAATGAGGGTAGAAGCAATAGGTAGCAAGGTGAAAAGTAAAAGTGGCAGGCAGACAAAACCAGGGCAAAAATCAAAAAGGGCCACTTTTCAATATAATTGTATGGGGTAAGAGCGTTGTAAAAACAAGCCTGAAGGCTTTGTGTCTCAATGCAAGGAGTATTCGTAATAAGGTGGATGAGTTGAACGTGCAGATAGCCATTAATGATTATGATATAATTGGGATCACGGAGACATGGCTCCAGGGTGACCAAGGCTTGGAGCTGAACATCCAGGGATATTCAATATTCAGGAGGGATAGAGAGAAAGGAAAAGGAGGTGGGGTAGCGTTGCTGGTCAGAGAGGAGATTAACGCAATGGAAAGGAAGGACATTAGTTTGGAGGATGTGGAATCGGTATGGGTAGAGCTGCGAAACACAAAGGGGCAGAAAACGTTGGTGGGTGTTGTGTACAGGCCACCTAACAGTAGTAGTGAAGTTGGGGATGGTATCAAACAGGAAATTAGAAATGCGTGCGACAAAGGCAAAACAGTTATAATGGATGACTTCAATCTAAATATAGATTGGGTGAATCAAATTGGCAGGGGTGCTGAGGAAGAGGATTTCTTGGAATGTATGCAGGATAGTTATCTAAATCAACATGTAGAGGAACCAACGAGAGAGCAGGCTATTTTAGACTGGGTATTGAGTAATGAGGAAGGGTTAGTTAGCAATCTTGTTGTACGTGCCCCCTTGGGCAAGAGTGACCATAATATGGTTGAGTTATTCATGAGGATGGAGAGTGACATTGTTAATTCAGAAACAATGGTTCTGAACTTAAAAAAAAAGGTAACTTTGAGGGTATGAGACGTGAATTGGCCAAGATTGACTTGCAATTAATTCTAAAAGGGTTGATGGTGGATATGCAATGGAAGACATTTAAAGACTGCCTGGATGAACTACAAAAATTGTTCATCCCAGTTTGGCAAAATAATAAATCAGGGAAGGTAGTGCATCCGTGGATAACAAGGGAAATCAGGGATAGTATCAAAGCGAAGGATGATGCGTACAAATTAGCCAGAAAAAGCAGCATACCAGAGGACTGGGAGAAATTCAGAGACCAGCAGAGGAGGACAAAGGGCTTAATTAGGAAAGGAAAAATAGATTATGAAAGAAAACTGGCAGGGAACATAAAAACTGACTGCAAACGTTTTTATAGATATGTGAAAAGAAAGAGATTAGTTAAAACAAATGTAGGTCCCTTGCAGTCAGAAACGGGTGATTTGATCATGGGGGACAAGGATATGGCGGACCAATTGAATAACTACTTTGGTTCCGTCTTCACTAAGGAAGACATAAATAATATGCCGGAAATAGCAGGAGACCGCGGGTCAAAGGAGTTGGAGGAATTGAGTGAAATCCAGGTTAGTCGGGAAGTGGTGTTGGGTAAATTGAATGGATTAAAGGCCGATAAATCCCCAGGGCCAGATAGGCTGCATCCCAGAGTACTTAAGGAAGTAGCTCCAGAAATAGTGGATGCATTAGTAATAATCTTTCAAAACTCTTTAGATTCTGGAGTAGTTCCTGAGGATTGACTGGTAGCAAACGTAACCCCACTTTTTAAGAAGGGAGGGAGAGAGAAAACGGGGAATTACAGACCAGTTAGTCTAACATTGGTAGTGGGGAAACTGCTAGAGTCAGTTATTAAAGATGGGATAGCAGCACATTTGGGAAGTGGTGAAATCATTGGACAAAGTCAGCATGGATTTACGAAAGGTAAATCATGTCTGACGAATCTGATAGAATTTTTCGAGGATGTAACTAGTAGCGTGGATAGGGGAGAACCAGTGGATGTGGTGTATCTGGACTTCCAGAAGGCTTTCGACAAGGTCCCACATAAGAGATTAGTATACAAACTTAAAGCACACGGCATTGGGGGTTCAGTATTGATGTGGATAGAGAATTGGCTGGCAAACAGGAAGCAAAGAGTAGGAGTAAACGGGTCCTTTTCACAATGGCGGGCAGTAACTAGTGGGGTACCGCAAGGCTCAGTGCTGGGACCCCAGCTATTTACAATATATATTAATGATCTGGATGAGGGAATTGAAGGCAATATCTCCAAGTTTGCGGATGACACTAATCTGGGGAGCAGTGTTAGCTGTGAGGAGGATGCTAGGAGACTGCAAGGTGAGTTGGATAGGCTGGGTGAGTGGGCAAATGGTTGGCAGATGCAGTATAATGTGGATAACTATCAGGTTATCCATTTTGGTGGCAAAAACAGGAAAGCAGACTATTATCTAAATGGTGGCCGATTAGGAAAAGGGGAGATGCAGCGAGACCTGGGTGTCATGGTACACCAGTCATTGAAAGTAGGCATGCAGGTGTAGCAGGCAGTGAAGAAAGTGAATGGTATGTTAGCTTTCATAACAAAAGGATTTGAGTATAGGAGCAGGGAGGTTCTACTGCAGTTGTACAGGGTATTGGTGAGACCACACCTGGAGTATTGTGTACAGTTTTGGTCTCCAAATCTGAGGAAGGACATTATTGCCATAGAGGCAGTGCAGAGAAGGTTCACCAGACTGATTCCTGGGATGTCAGGACTGTCTTATGAAGAAAGACTGGATAGACTTGGTTTGTACTCTCTAGAATTTAGGAGATTGAGAGGGGATCTTATAGAAACTTACAAAATTCTTAAGGGATTGGACAGGCTAGATGCAGGAAGATTGTTCCCGATGTTGGGGAGGTCCAGGACAAGGGGTCACAGCTTAAGGATAAGGGGGAAACCCTTTAAAACCGAGATGAGAAAAACTTTTTTCACACAGAGAGTGGTGAATCTCTGGAACTCTCTGCCACAGAGGGTAGTTGAGGCCAGTTCATTGGCTATATTTTAGAGGGAGTTAGATGTGGCCCTTGTGGCTAAAGGGATCAGAGGGTATGGAGAGAAGGCAGGTACGGGATACCGAGTTGGATGATCAGCCATGATCATATTGAATGGCGGTGCAGGCTTGAAGGGCCGAATGGCCTACTCCTGCACAATTTCTATGTTTCTATGTTTCTATGTTAGATTTGGACACACCACTAGGTGGCAGAAAATCATCATTGTTTGCCAAATTGTGATACAATAAACCCTTTTTACAACAGGCTATGGTGTGTTATTGCAAATTGTCTGCTATAACCAAGTGTAATATGTGGCATTTCTTCTGTAGTCCCAACAATAGAATTTAGGCTGAGCAAGAACTGCACTGACAGAGGTGCCTATTTACAGCTGAAACATTAAAGCTAAGCCTTACTTGCCACAAGCTACAAAGCTCTAAGGTCTCAATACAGCAATACAGGCAGTGGTGGCAGGATGGCCGAGGAAGGTGTGAGCCGAGGGTGGAGTGGCAGGCATGGATGAGGAAGAGACGGGGGCCGGCATCAGCTGGAGCGGCTAAGGAAGCTGCGAAACCGGGGTGCTGGCGTTGACAGGTGCGGATAAGGAAGCAGCTGGGGATGGCGTCGGCATTCCGACCTGGCAGTGAAGTTTGGTAGTTCTGTCCGCCATTACCATTATTCAGAGGTCTGTAAAATGGAAGGTTTACAGTAGTATTTTTTTCCTGGCAGGAACTTTCATATTCAGGCCCTAGTCCATTGCTATGGCTTACACTGTCAGCAGATTCGATTTGCAATGGATAATTTTAACCATTTAGTGAACATATATTTACACTTCAGTTGTCCTTTTAAATGCTTTGCATAAATCTCTATTGGTGTTTTTCATTTTAAATGTTTCTTTAACCCCTTTAATCTCTTTGACCAATCAATTGGTTACCCAGCCTAAAATCTTTTTATCGTTCTTGCTGTTTGAAAATGCACCCTAGTGTGCCTGCTTCAAAAGATCCATCATTGTACCTGTACCAATTGCTTGAATGACTGCCGACTGCTGGCCCTCACATCGGTGGTCATGAAATGCTTCGAGAGGCTGATCAAGAACCACATCTGCGCCTTCCTCCTTGCAACGTGGACTGGCTACAGTTCGCATACCGCCCGAACAGTTCCACGGACGATGCAGTCTCCCAGGTTCTGCACACCGCTCTCTCTCACCTTGACAGCCAGAAGGGGGGGCGGGGGGGGGGATGCTGTTCATTGCCTTCAGTTCAACTTTCAATACGATAGTCCACACCAAACTTGCTAAGAAGCTGCTGGAACTGGGGCTTAATACTTCCCTGTGTGCCTGGCTCCTGGACTTTCTCCCAGTCAGGCCCCAGGTAGTCAAGATGGGAAGACATACATCCCACACCCTCACCCTGAAGCCATGATCCCCCCCAGGGCTGCGTCCTCAGCCCCCTACTGTATTCCCTGTACACACATGACTGTGTGGCCAGGTTCAGCTCCAACTCAATCATCAAGTTTGCTGATGACACTGTGGTGGTGGGCCTGATCTCCGATAACGATGAGAAGGCCTATGGGGAGGAGGTGGCTGATCTGGCACTGTTGTCAGAACAACAGCCTCCTCTTTAATGTCACAAAAACGCTGATTGTGGACTTTAGAAGGGCACAACATCCGAGGAAGTATAACATCACTGGAGATAAAGGGGGTTGCTGTGGATAGGGTGAGCTGCTTTAAATACCTGGGAGTCCACATCACAGAGGATCTGACATGGACAACACGCTGCCGCACTGGTGAGTAAGGCAAGGCAGCACCTTTACCACCTCAGGCAGCTGAGGAAATTCAGAGTCTCTCTGAGGATCCTTTAGTGCTTCTACTCTGGGACTGTAGAAAGCATCTTGTCCAGCAACATCACAATCTGGTTTGGGAACTGCTCTGCCCAGGACAGGAAGGCTCTGCAGAGAGTAGTGCGTTCAGCCGAACGCACTATGGGAACTACACTCGCCCCCCCTGCAGGAACTATACATCAGAAGGTGCAGATCCAGAGCCAGCAACATTATGGGGGACCCCTTCCACCCCAGCAACGGACTGTTCCAGCTGCTACGGTCAGGCAAACGCCTCCGCTGTCATACTGTGAAAACAGAAAGGATGAAACGGAGTTTCTTCCCACAGGCCATCAGGACTGTAAACTCTTATCTCACCAGGGACTAATTTACTGTACTAATTTACTGTTGTGTTGTGGTTTAAAAAAAATAAAAAATTCTAACATGTAAATAATGATTCTGTTCTAGTCTGTTCTGTAGTTTTGCACAATCCACAGGCATTGCCACTTTCATTCCACTGCACATCTTGTATGTGTATGTGACAAATAAAGTTGACTTGACTTGACTGTTTTAGCTTCACTTATAGGTAAAAAAACAGGTAAGGTCTCACATATTGCAACCTCAAATTATCAAAAGATTTGAAAGTTCTGCACTCAGAAGAAATGCAACCTTATGTTTCCTTAGCAAACACATAATTTTGAATGATGGCACCATCTTTTTGAAAATAAATTGATTTGTTTTCTTTTCATCCATGACCTGTATCTCTTTCCGCCACTATATGTTTTCAATATCTTTCATGTAAGGTGCACTCAATATGGCATTCTGCACAAAATAAATCCGTGCTTTCAATGTGCAACTGATTAGAGGGCAACAAAAATCAGAGCAAAATAGGAACCTCATTGTGTGACTTTCTATGGGTCTTTGTGTTGTTCAGAAACATCAAGGCATTTAGATGATTAGTTTTAGTTGCTGTAATAAAGCTTTCCAGTCAGCCAAAATCAGTTGTGAATTCCTGTATTGTTGGTTTAAGCTGCATGCAAGTATATTGTTTACTTTCATCATGTAAAATATTAATGGTAAGTTGTTGAGGATGAACATAGGATCCTAATAAGTCCTTACAGTAAAATGCTTTGTTAGTTGTCAGTTTGAATAATGGTATATGAGGAAAACATGGTGTTACAGATTCTGCTTCATTGCATGAAAGACAATGATCTTGAAATGTCTGAATACATTCAATGGAATGCTTTTGTTAGCAGCTGAGTCCTATTTGGCCACGACCAAAGTGTGTCTGAGAAAGTTCCATAACTTCCAGTAGTTCTGTTTTTGTATTTGCATTGTCTTTCATGAGTTTCCATCGTATGTTGTTCAGAGTTTAAAAGCAAAAACATATACTGAACAACTAAAATAAAGCCAAAGGATACTGGAACTGGAAATAGTTTCAGTGGAAAGAAAAATGTGGTTAACATTTCAGGTTTAAATAGTTTTCATTGGACCTTTCAAATGTACAATTTAATGTATGCCCGTGCCTATTATATTTGGTATACAAAACCTATGTCACATTGGTTTGAATCTCATTATTAAAACAGCAATGGCAACAGCAAAACAGAATTAATAGCACAAGCATATTAAAATGCATTCTAATTTATTGCATCTTAATTTACTGTCAATTATTGGCATTCTATTCCCTCTATCCTCCCCTGCTTCCACACGCTCTACACAGCTTACAGTTTTCTCAATGAAATTATGTAACTTGTTTATGTAACCTTCTCATCCCTGACTCACCCTCTCACCGTGGGAGATCCTAAACGATATTACTTCCAATTTTGTAAACCGCACACTGAAGTGGATCTGTGTAGGAAGGAACTGCAGATGCTGGTTTAAACTGAAGATAGATAGACACAAAAAGCTGGAGTAACTCAGTGGGATAGGAAGCAGCTCTGGAGAGAAGGAATGGATGACGTTTCGGGTCGAGATCCTTCTTCAGACTGAAAGTCACGGGAAAGGGAAATGAGAAATATAGATGATGATGCAGAGAGATATAGGACAATGAATGAAAGATATGCAAAAAAGTAACAAGATAAAGGGAACAGGCCATTGTTAGCTGTTGGGTG